>NC_046156.1:220166452-220455742 GCF_011064425.1 Rattus rattus
GAGACTTGAAGTTCTTTTCATACAGTTCTTTTCCTTGCTTGGTTAGAATCACACTTTTATGTTATTTCTGACTATTATGAATGGTGTTGTTTTCCTAATTTCTTTCTCAGCCTGTTTATCCTTTGAGTAGAGGAAGGCTACTGATTTGTTTGAGTTAATTTTATATTCTCCACTTTGCTGAAGTTGTTTATCAGTTTAGGAATTTTCTGGTGGAATTTTTGGGGTCACTTAAGTATACTATCCTATCATCTGCAAATAGTGATACTTTGACTTCTTCCTTTCCAATTTGTATCCCTTTGACCTCTACTGGATTTTGTTGTGTGATAATACTATGACCACATTTGGGGAGAGAAAAGCTTTATTTCAGTTACTTTTTTACATCTCAATTTGTTGCTTAGGGAGGTCAGGTCTGAACTGAAGCAGAAACCATGGAAGGAAGTTGCTCAGTGATGCTGCTCTCTCCCTTACATAGACCAATCTGCTTCACTTAATACTATCCAGAGTAGGTTGGTCCTTCTCAAAACAAAACAATCATCTATCAAGACAATTCCTCACAAACATTGGTACTGACAATCTAGTTGGGGAAATTTCAGAGGTGGTTTCCTCTTCTAGATGGTGTGAAGGTGACATGGAGAGAATCAACTAAAAGTCATACATTAAAGATCTGTGTGGGAGGGAAATGGACACCTACTAAACCACTATATGAGACTTAGGGCTCATGTGGTAGGAATGACAATTTAGAGAAAGTAATGCTTTAAAGTCTCTGGTGGCAAAAGTAGAGAAAGGATTGCACAACAAATAGACATCCAGAACACAGGCACAGCAAAAAAAAATATGCATCTAGAAATAGACTAAAGGGAATCTGGGTACCAAAATAAAATTAGGAAATATGGCTTTTTCAATGGCTCAGGTTGTAATTCTTTTTTTTTTTTTCTTTTTTTCGGAGCTGGGGACTGAACCCAGGGCCTTGTGCTTGCTAGGCAAGCGCTCTACCGCTGAGCTAAATCCCCAACCCCTCAGGTTGTAATTCTTTAAGTTCCTTAAGAACATCTTTAATTTTTGACTTTCTATAACTAAATAAGATGAGAGAAAAGCCTCTTTATATCATATCTGGAGATAATAAACTACTTTTGCCTAACCCCTTTTATCATTGCCCTTTTCATTAGTAAAAGAAAGGAGTTGGCTTGTAACTAGGAGTGATACATCTTAAAACAGCATAATTTATTTTCATCTCAGTGCCCCTGATAAACTATTTATTTTTTGAAAATGTAAGAGACAAAAAGGTGAGACACCCATACCACCCCTCTATGCAAGGTGGAGTAGCTGAAGCCACTGTGATGATCAAGTAATGATGGAGTGATGGGAAATACAGAAAACAGAATTGTGTGCCTGCTCTGCAGAGAGGTGGAACCAGAGATGGGATGCCAGTGTTGGGTAAGAGAGAGGGCTGAAGTTCACATGTTGAGCAGTAGGGTCAGTAGAATAGTATACAACATCCTGGAGCTTATGAAGACACAGACTCACCCTCTTGAACATGCCTGGCTGCTATAGGATCACTCTGGCTTTGAACAAGGCCAGAGGAAACATACACTTTCTGGATTGGACCTCCTCAAAGGACTACAGTGGTCTGTAATGCCATTAGAAGCTATGTTGGAGTCTGTGGTCCAAGTTACTGCCCTAGGCCACAATGAAGTCTGAGATCCACATGGACTTAGTCTGTGGCACTGCCTAATGCCTTCGTGATATCCTCAGGCTTTGCTGCCTCCAGTGGCCATTTTGATGTGAGTAACATGTGTAGCCACGTGATGTTATAACGAGGCCTAAGATCTGTGCAGCTGCCAAAGGCCATGAGTGGGAGTGGGTAGGGGGTCCAGATAAAAACAAAGGCTATGTTGATATATATAGCCCATGTTACAACTAAAGGCAATGTAGATGTCTGTGGTCTAGGCTGCTTCCTGAGCTGGCCTCAACCCTCACTAGTAAGAGCCTGCTGGAGGCCCAGCTGACCAACCCAGTGCTTTGAGTTGGCCCACTCCAATATCTACCCCATCTATAAGCTGCAAGAGTGCTTGAAGGGGCAGTGCTGAGGGGTCATAGCTGAAGGATCTTCATGACCTTGGCCAACAGCAGGATACCCAAGAGAAGTCTTGGCAAGGGTCCAATATTAACTGTGTAGCAAAGGCTAGAAACCTTAAACCAGACTAACTACTTATTGTAATGAACATTTTCAAGTAATGGTGCTTGACAAAAGGAATAGTGTGGGGCACAGGGCAGCTCCAATGCCACTATGCAGAACAGATTTGTAATGGAGAAACAGAAAAGACAGAGAAGCTGAATGGTAAGTGCATGGTAGAATTGGAGATGCAACACTGTGCAGGTATGAGAGGTTTATAGAGAGGTCGGCGAGATTTTTTTTTTTTTTTTAATTTTTAATTTTTTTTTTTTGGTGTGTTGTGGGGGTGGTGGTGGGGGTTGCTAAAGGGCTATCCTGGAACATGGAAGATGGTTGTCAGTAAAATGCTTATCATATAAGCACAAGATCCTAATTTCAGATCCTTAAAGGCTGTGTGGAGAAAAAGCTGGTGCACCTTGCCTGGGCAACACAGTGGATCTAGCCCTGATGGTGAAGGCCCAAATGAGCCAGACCTCAGGGCGTGAGAGCAGGTAGAGCTGCCCTAGTCCCTCAAAAACTGCTGCACTTAGGAAAGTAGAATAGCTGGAAGGAGATCTGATAAGGATCCAATATTGATGGTGTCACAGAAGCCAGAGATCTCTAACCAGATTAATGACTTCATTGCAATGAACAGTAGCAAGAGAAGGTGTGTGGACAGAGAGATGTACTGTGGGACACAATGTGACACACTACATATTCTACGATGAGATGTTTTCTGTGCTTTGTGGTGTGTGTGTGTGTGTGTGTGTGTGTGTGTGTGTGTGTGTGTGTGTGTGTGTGTGTGTGTGTGTGTGTGTGTGTGTGTGTGTGTGTGTGTGTGTGTGTGTGTGTGTGTGTGTGTGTGTGTGTGTGTGTGTGTGTGTGTGTGTGTGTGTGTGTGTGTGTGTGTGTGTGTGTGTGTGTGTGTGTGTGTGTGTTTTATTTGTGAAGGGAGGCTGCAAGGGTGAAGGTTGGGACAGGGAGATGATGGGGACTGGGGTACATGATTCAAAACTCACAAAGAATAAATAAAACATTTTTTAAAAGTTGGAGAGCAAATGAACAACATGCTGGTTGCCACATGAATCATCTGCAAACATTCACGGACTTGACACCCATACTTATATATACATATGAACCCCATAATTTCCTTTTAACAAAATTTGGCTTAATTCTTCTTGATTGGCCTAAACTGAAACTTCAATAGATGTCCACAGACTACATGACTCCAGAAAAACATGAGTGGGGCTCTGAAGACTATAGGGCACACAGATATATATACTCCTAAAATAAATTAATCAACTATCTTTAAATAAAGAAAAAGTAAAACCTCTCCCAAATGATTCGATATTGTAGAATGAACAAATAGTAAGTTTCCTTATTATACAATGGATTTCTTTGCAGTTGCTAGTTTCTTGATAGCTTTTTGCCCCATAAGGTTTCTTCTTATACTTAACATGTTCAGTATTCTCCTCCAGTGCTAAGGCTTTGGTTTTGTTGCTGTTGTTATTTAGAGACAGGCCTTTGCAATCACCCTTGATAGCCTAGAGCTTACTACGGAAACAAGTCTGGCCTCAAGTTTGAAGTGATGCTTCTATTCCACCTCCCAAGTGCTGCCACACACACCAATCCCAGTGTCTTGCCTACGGACCTTCCCCCCCACCCCCCCACCCCCCGCTCACTTACATGGACTGTTTCTAAGGCCCAGTGATTCTATTACCTTTATTGTAGTTCATACATGGTCTCCTGAGCTGGAGCAGAAGAAGATTCCTCATTCTGTCCTTACCAGATCTCATTTATTGGAAGGCATAGGCCTTTTTGATACCATTACAGACCATAAGTTTCTTTCCTTTTTATTAATTTGATTTTATTTGTTTATTTATTTGCTATCCTATTGGATGTGTACCTGCTTATGCGTGTTTATGTGGATAGAGCACACATGCACATATTTGTATCTGTATAGGCCAAAGGTTGATGTCAGGAAGCATCTTCTTCAATTTCTCTCTACTGTATGTATGTGTGTATGTATGTATGTATGTATGTATGTATATATGTATATATGTATGTGCATAGGTATTTATTCTGTCCATCCATCTGTATCTACGTATGTGTTTGAGATATGTTTTTTTCATTGCACCTGAAGCTTGATGTTTTAGCTAGATTGACTGGCCATTGAGCTCTGGAGATCTGCCTGTCTCTATCCTCATGCACTAGGATGATAAATGCATGTAGCCACTTCTGGCTTTTTATGTGGGGGCTGGAGACCCTATTTAAAGTCATCTTGCTTGGAGAACAAGTGCTGAGTTTCATTTAAAGCAAAGTAGTCTTGTTTGTTTTTGTTGTTTCTGTTTGTTTCTTAAGTGCTTTCCTTTATCATCTACTACCAAGGAGCCTCAGAAGCTTTCTCAGAATAATGGTCTTTAGATACAACCATGGACAGTAGGCCAGAGCTGGTAGGTATAGAAGATGGCATATCTTTTGGGTTAACTGGTGCCAACATTGCTAGATTTTGGTTAGTAAAAAAATGTTATACTAGTGGGTGAATTTATCCTGTGGTGAGAAGAGAAAGGCTCAGACCTTATAACTTGTGGACTCCACAAGAAAAATTTAAAAGCCACAATTAAACAAAAAGACAGAATAAAAACCAAAAATGGTGACTTCCTTCATGCTAGACTATTTAGAAACATATTATGCTTTCTTGTGCTCCCAAACTACAATAGATCAGTTGACAGCACAAATCAGGAGATGTATTTCAAGTCTTCCTAAATGTCTACCCACAGAAATATTTCAAATTGATGTGCCTGCCCTCTCCACTTACCGTTCCTTCTCATCTTAGATGAAAACTGTTAGTAGTAGTCGTTGGAAAAATGTCTCTTCAGAGATGTGAGAAACAATCATTAACAAACAAAGATTTCTGTGTCTGTTGGATTTCATAGCAGAAAAGCAAAGAAATGGCTTACCTTGATATACAGTGGCTCTCTAAGATGGTCAATGAGCACGCAAGCTTTTTCCTCCCACACAGGATTTAGGTTCTTGTGGATAATTTTACTTCTAAAAACTTCTTTTCTTCCAATTTTAAACTTCACATATGGATCACTTGTCCCTGTTGAAGAGACACATGATCCATATCAGCCATGCCTCTCAGAGGAATTAAAGGCAAATAAATGAATGGAGACATATCTATCCCACAGGAAAGAGAGATTTCCCTAAGTATTGAAGTAAGACTAAATCATCACCATGGTACTACTTTACTTTCCATGCACAATCCTGCAAACTGGCCTTGGCTTTTTTTGGAACAAGATTGGATTCCTGGTGGCAGAACTAATTTCCATTGGACAGGAATTGATAGTCCTGTACCCCATCTCAGTAAGATAGAAGACCTCACCATAGTTTTATTTTTCCCTTCCCTAACTGCAGTGGATAAGAATGCTGAACACATTTTCCCATATATGTACTGTCTAGTTGCAGGTGAAGTGTTGAGAATTTTCTATCCTTTTCATTAAAACTCCCTTGACTGAGTTGATTTTTGTTTTTTTAAAGTTATTTGGATTTAGTTCTGTCTGTCTGTCTGTCTGTCTATTCCGAAATCAAGATCATATGTAAGTAGCAAAGATTTTCCTCCCATTTTACAGACTGTCTTTCTATTATTTTCTTGTTCCTCTGATGTGAGCATTTAAACATCATGTAATCCCAGCTGTCAACTCTTGGCTTGTATTTGTATTTGACCACAAGATATAATCATTTGTTTTTTAATGTAAATAAATATTGGTCTAATAATATGGTATGATATTAAACTATATTATTTAGGGGAGTAAATACAACAAAATGTTAAAAGTTAAAATGGCTATTACTAATACTAATTATCTACTGAGGACCCAGAGAGGTATAGGCACTGCAGCACATATTTGAAGGACTATTAAAATCCAGTCAACAAAACAACTAGGATCTGGAGAGATATCTCAGTGGTTAAGAACACTAGTTGGACTTGCAGAAAATCCCAGCATCCACATGGTGGCTCACGACCATCTGCAATTCTAGTTCCAGAGGCTCCAATGTCATCCTCTGGCTTTTGTAAATACTGTGCACACATACAATACATGTATGCAAGCATAACTGTCATATATACACATGATAAAATGAAATCTTAAAAAATTAAAACCCACCAGTAATCAGACAAACAAAATAACTAAATGAGCAACAACCGAGGAGACAATGATTACGATATTTTAATATCATAATGTCTGACCAGCTCTCTAGCCTTCTTAGTACTTAAGTCTGCATGAGCTCTCCCCTAAAGCAGGCTATGCTCATCAGCTCTCCGCTGCCAACAGGCTGCACTTTGCCGTGTCATGAATAGTGGTCACTTTCAGTTGCTCATCAACAAGCCACCTAGGTCATAATATGACTCAGTTCTGTTAACTCAGAGATTCTGAGCTACAAGACTCAGATCTAGCACAGTGGAACATCTTACTTCTGCTTTAAGATGTCTGTGTCTGGATGATTCAATGTCCAGAAGTGAGAAATATCTATCTGAATTTAAGATACTTTGAATATGGCTTGTCCCAAACAAAACCAATATCAATTCAATTTCTATTGTGAGGCTTTAAAAAGGTGAAAATTTTTAAGATTTGTTTAAAATTTTTATTGGATATTTTATACACTTACCTTTCAAACGTTATCCCCTTTCCCAGTTTCCCCTCCAGAACCCCCTATCCCATCCTCCCTCCTCCTGCTTCTATGAGGGTGCTTCCCCATCCACCTGCTTACTCCCACCAACCTGTCTTGACATTTCCCTACACTGGGGCATTGAGCTTTCCCAGGACCATGGGCCTCTCCTCCCATTGATGCCTGACAAGGCCATCCTCTGCTACATGTGCGGCTGGAGCCATGGGTATCTCCATGTGTACTCTTTGGTTGGTGGTTTAGTCATTGGAAGCTCTGAGGGGTCTGGCTGGTTGATATTGTTGTTCTTACTATAGGTTGCAAACCCCTTCAACTCCTTCAGTCCTTTCTCTAACTCCTCTTGCTCACTCTGATGGTTGGCTGCAAGAATCTGCCTCTGTAATTATCAGGCTCAGGTAGAACCCCTGAGAAGACTGCTATATCAGGCTCCTGCCAGCCAGCACTTCTTGGCATCCACAGAAGTATCTGGGTTGGGTGGGGCACTGTCTGGAAGGCCTTTCATTCAGACTCTGCTCCAAACATTGTACCAAATTTCTTCTCTTGAGTATTTTAGTCCCCCTTCTAAGAAAGACCAAAGCATCCACAATTTGGTCTTCTTTCTTCTTGAGTACCATATAGTCTGTGATTGGTTTCTTGGGTATTCCTAGTTTTTGGACTAATATCTACTTATCAGTGAGTGCATACCATATGTGTTCTTTTGTAACTGGGTTACCTCACTCAGGATGATATTTTCTAGTTCCATTCATTGCCTAAGAATTTTATGAAGTCATTGTTTTCGATAGCTCAGTAGAATTCCATTGTGTAAATGTACCACATTCTCTGTATCCATTTCTCCGTTGAAGGACAGCTGGGTTCTTTCCAGCTTCTGGCTATTATAAATGAGGCTGCTTTAAACAGAGTGGAGCATGCATCTTTGTCATATGTTGGGGCATCATTTGGGTGAATGCACAAGAGTGGTATAGCTGGGTCCTCAGGTAGTGCAATGTCCAGTTTTCTGAGGAAACCCCAGACTGATTTCCAGAGTGGTTGTACCTGTCTGCAATCCCACCAACAATGGAGGAGTGTTTTTCTTTCTTTACAACCTTACCAGCACCTGTTGTCGCCTGAGATTTGATCTTTGTCACTGTGATTGTCATGAGATAGAATCTCAAGGTTGTTTTGATTTGCATTTCCCTTATAATTAAGGATGTTGAACATTTATTTAGGTACTTCTTAGCCATTTAGGCAATTCTCAGCTGAGAATTTTTTGTTTAGCTCTGTATACCATTTTTCGATAGGGATGCTCAAGTCACTGGAGTCTAACGTCTTGAGATCTTTGTATATATTGGATATTAGCCCTCTATTGGATGTAGGATTGATAAAGATTTTTTTTTCCCAATCTCTTGGTTGTCATTTTGTCCCATTGACAGTGCCTTACAAAAGCTTGGCAATTTTATAAGGTTCCCTTTCCCAATTGCTGATCTTAGAGCATAAGCCATTGGTGTTTTGTTCAGGAAAGTTTTTCCTATGCCCATGTGTTTCAGGCTCTTCCCCATTTTCTCTTCTATTAGCTTCAGTGTATCTGGTTTTATGTGGAGGTCTTTGATCCACTTGGACTTAAGCTTTGTACAAGAAAATAAGAATGAGTCAATTTGCATTTTACATGATGACCTCCAGTTGAACCAGCACTATTTGTTGAAAATGCTGCTTTTTTCCATGGATGGTTGTAGAACCTTTGTCAAAGATCAAGTAACCATAGTTTTGTGGGTTCATTTCTGGGTCCCCAATCCTATTCCATTGATCTACCTGCCTATCTGTGTACCAATACCATACAGTTTTTTCACTATTGCTCTGTAATACAGACTGAGGTCAGGGATGGTGATTCCTCCAAAAGTTGTTTTTCTCTATCTTGGGTTTTTTGTTATTCCAAATGAATTTGCAAATTGCTCTTTCTAACTCTATGAAGAATTGAGTTGAAATTTTGATGGGGGTTGCATTGATTCTGTAGATTGCTTTTGGCAAAAGATGGCCATTTTTACTATATTAATCCTACCAATCCATGAGCATGGGAGATCTTTCCATCTTCTAAGATCTTCAATTTCTTTCTTCAGAGACTTGAAGTTCTTGTCATACAGTTTTCCACTTGTTTGGTTAGAGTCACTCCAAGGTATTTTATCTTTGACTATTGTAAAGGGTGTCATTTCCCTAATTTTTTTTCTCAGCCTGTTTAACCTTTGAATGGAGGAAGGCTACTGGTTTGTTTGGGTTAATTTTTATATCCAGTTACTTTACTGAAATTGTTTGTCAGGTTTAGGAGTTCTCTGTTGAAATTTTTGGGGTCACTTTAAGTATACTATCATATCATCTGCAAGTAGTGATATTTTGACTTCTTCCTTTCCAGTTGTATTTGTTTGACCTCTTTTTGTTGTGTAATTGCTCTGGCTAGGACTTTGAGTACTATATTGAATAGGTAGGGAGAGAGTGGGCAGCTTTGTCTAGTCCTTGATTTTAGTGGGATTGCTTCAAGTATCTCTCCATTTAGTTTGATGCTGGCTGCTGATTTACTGTATATTGCTTTACTATGATTAGGTATGGGTATTGAATTCCTGACCTTTCCAAAACTTTTATCATGAAGGGGTGTTGAGTTTTGTCAAATGCAGTCTCAGGATCTAATGAAATGATCAAGTGGTCATTTTCTTTGAGTTTGCTTATATAGTGGATTACATTGATGGATTTCTATAGATTGAACCATCCCTGCATCTCAGGGATGGAGCCTACTTGATCATGATGGATGATCACTTTGATGTGTTCTTGGATTTGGTTTGCAAGAATTTTATTGAGTATTTTTGCATGATATTCATAAGTAAAATTGGTCTGAACTTCTCTTTTTTGTTGGGTCTTTCTGTGGTTTAGGAATAAGCATAATTGTGGCTTCATAGAACGATTTCGGTAGTGTTCCTTCTGTTTATATTTTGTGGAATAGTATGAAGGGTATTGGTTTTGGGTCTTCTTTGAAGGTCTGATAGAATTCTGCGCTAAAGTTATCTGGTCCTGGGCAGTTTTTGGCAGGGGGCGGGGACTGGGAGCCTTTTAATGACTGCTTCTATTTCTTTTAGGGGTTATAGAACTGTTTAGATGGTTTAATTGATCTTGATTGAACTTTGGTACCTGGTATCTGTCTAGAAAATTGCCCATTTCATCCAGATTTCCCAGTTATGTTGAATATAGGCTTTTGCAGTAGGATCTGATAATCTTTATTTCCTCAGTTTCTGTCGTTATGTCTCCCTTTTCATTTCTGATTTTGTTAATTTGGATTCTCTCTCTGTGCCCTCTGGTTAATCTGGCTAAGAGTTTATCTATCTTGTTGATTTTCTCAAAGAACTAGCTCCTGGTTTTGTTATTCTTTGTATAGTCTATTGTTTTTACTCGGTTGATATCAGCTCTGAGTTTGACTATTTCCTGCCTTCTACTCCTCTTGGGTTTATTTGCTTTTTTTGTTCTAGAGTTTTCAGGTGTGCTGTCAAGCTGCTAGTCTATGCTCTCTCCACTTTATTTTTGGAGGCACTTAGAGCTATGAATTTTTCTCTTAGCACGGCTTCTATTGTGTCCCATAAGTTTGGATATGTTGTGCCTTCATTGTCATTAAACTCTAAAAAGTCCTTAATTTCTTTCTTTATTTCTTCCTTGACCAAGTTATCATCAAGTAGAGCATTGTTCAGCTTCTATGTGTATTTGGGCTTTCTGTTGTTTTTGTTGTTGTTGAAGACCAGCCTTAGTCTCTGGTGATCTGGTAGGATACATGGGATTATTTCAATCTTTCTGAATATTTTGAGGCCTGTTTTGTGACTGATTGTATGGTCAATTTTGGAGAAGGTACCATGAGGTGCTGAGAAGAAGGTAGATTCTTTTGTTTTAGGTTTAAATGTTCTTCAGATATTTATTAACTCCATTTAGTTCATAAATTCTGTTAGTTTCACTGTTTCTCTGTTTAGTTTCTGTCTCCATGCCATTGATGAGATTGGCCTGTTAAAGTCTCCCACTATTATTGTGTGAGGTATAATATGTGCTTTCAGCTTTAGTAAAGTTTCTTTTATGAATGTGGTTGCCCTTCCATTTGGAGCATAGATGTTCAGAATTGAGAGTTCATCTTGGTAGAATTTTCCTTTGACTAGTATCTTTGTTAATAGTTTTGGTTGAAAGTTGGTTTTATTTAATATTAGAATGGCTACTCCAGCTTGTGTCTTGGGACAATTTGTTAGACTCTGAGGTAGTGTACCTTTCACTCAGAGGTAGTGTCTGTCTTTGTTACTGAGGTGTTCCTGTATGAAGCAAAATGCTTGGTCCTGCTTATGTATCCAGTAATTTAGTTTATTGAGAATTGAGCCCATAGATGTTAAGAGGTATTAAGGAAAAGTGATTGTTGCTTTCTTTTATTTTTGTTGTTGGAGGTACAATTATGTTTATTATCTTATTTTTGGTTTTTTGAAAGAAGATTACTTTCTTGCTTTTTTTCTAGATTGTACTTTCTCCCCTCATGTTGTAGTTTTTCATATATTATCCTGTGTAGGGCTGGATTTGTGGAATGATATTGTGTAAATTTGGTTTTGTCATGGAATATCTTGGTTATCCATCTGTGTTTATTGAGAGTTTTGCTGGGTATAGTAGTCTGGGTTGACACTTTTGCTCTCTTAGGATTTGTATGAGATCTTCCCAGATCTTCTGGATTCTATCCCTAGTGAGAAGTCTGGCATAATTCTGATAGTTCTGCTTTTATATGTTAATTGACCCTTTTCCCTTACTGCTTTTAATATTCTTTCTTTGTTTTGTGCATCAGGTGTTTTAATTATTATGCGACAGGAGAGCTTTCTTTTCTGGTCCAGTCTATTTGGAGTTCTGTAGGCTTCTTGTATGTTTAAGGGCATCTCTTTCTTTAGGTTAGGTAAGTTTTCTTCTATAATTTTGTTGAATATATTTACTGGCCCTTTTAGTTGGGAATTTTCGCTCTCTTTTATACCCATTATCCTTAGGTTTAATTTTCTCACTGTGTCCTGGATTTCCTGGATGTTTTGTGTTAGTGCCTTTTTGCATTTTACATTTTCATGAATGGTTGTGTCAATGTTTTTTATGATACTTTCTGCCCCAAGATTCTTTCTTCTATCTCTTTCATTCTGTTGGTGATTCTTGCATTTATGATTCCTGATCTCTTTCCAAAGTTTTCTATCTCTAGATTGTCTCCCTTTGTAATTTTTTTTTTTTGAAATCAGCAAGAGGGTTTATTGTACACAGGATACACAGGTACCTGCGGGTGTCTCAGTCAGCTCGGAAGGACTGGTGCACCCAGTAAGACCGGGGATGGGTTTTTATAGGGCTCTGGGGAGAAGAAGTCTTTGTAATTTTTTATTGTCTCTATTTCCATTTTTAGATCCTGGATGGTTTTGTCCAATTCCTTCACCTGTTTGGTTGTGTTTTCCTGAAATTCTTTAACTGATTTTTGTGTTTCCTCTTTAGGCATTTCTTCCTGTTTACCTGTGTTCTCCTGTATTTTTTTTAAGGGAGTTATTTATGTCCTTCTTAAAATCCTCTATCGTCATCGTGAGATGTAATTTTAAATCTGAATCTCGCTTTTCTTATGTGTTGGGGTTTCCAGGACTTGTTGTAGTGAAAGAACTGTGTTCTGATGATGCCACATAGTTGTGATTTCTGTTTTTAGGTTCTTGAGCTTACCTCTTGCCCTCTGGTTATCTCTGGTGTTAATTGGTCTTGCTGTCTCTGACTGCAGACATGTACCTATGAGCTTGTGATCTTAGGTGTTCTGGGGAACTGTACCATAGGGTTCACTAGAGGGTACGGATGGAGGCTAGAAGGATGTTGTCCCCAGTTCCTCTGGGTTTCCTGTGCCCTGTGGTCTCCTGGTAGGTTAGGGTTTGGCCAGTTATTGAAGCAGAAGTGTTTGTTTCACCAATGAACTTAGAAGTGACAGCACCCCCTGAGAGTCCAGCTCTCTCTGGGTGGTATTTGGGCCCAGAGAGCTGTGCCACTGCTAACTCTGGGTGCAGATGAAGATGGTAAGCAAGATATTTATTTTATACGTTCATGTGTATATGTGCATTTGTGTATAATGATATATGTATATATGTGATTTATGTAGGAACTTGTATATATGCATTCATGTGTGCATGTATGTGCCAAGGCACAAGTATGCAGATTAGAATAACTTGTGGGTGTTCGTTTTGCTTTCTACCTTGCTTGAGATAGGGTCTTTTTGTTGTTTGGTCATGTGTATGCCAGGATAGCTTGCCCAGGATTCTTTTGCCCCATCTTCTAGTTCATCTCAGGGACCCTGTGGTTACAGGTGAATGGTGCTGTGGGTTCTGGGGATTGCAACTCTGGTCTTCACCTACTGAGAATCTTCCTAGCCCTGCTAGTCTTTAGAGGAGGGGGACTTTAAGAGGTTATCAGATAAGGCCATCATGACAGAGAAGTATCAACGTTCAAAGCTGCCAGTGTAGAAGTCTATGCTTTCATACACATTATCCAAGGTGAAAACTCTGGCTGCTACTGTGTAGTTTACATGGCCTTGGCATTGTATTCAGTTTGACTAAACTTTATACAGATTTGTTAGTTTTATAGCTCTCTGACTTCCTTTTCCAGCAAGGGTTCACTTTAGGAAAGTTGCAATTCTTCATCTACTCCCTTAAGATGCAAGTTTTCTTTCTTTTTAATTTTAGTGTGGGTGTGTGTGGGGAGGTGTGTATGTGGAGGTCAGAAGATATGCCTATAGAATTGGCTCTTTCTTCCCACCTTGGTGTGAGTTCTAGGGACAGTCACCAGGTTTGTATGACAAGCACCTACACCAGCTGAGCTATCTTGCTGGCTTAAGAAGCACATTTCTTCCTAGTCTCCCTGAGTCCTAGCAATCCAGGAAATTTTGCCTGGAGAAACAGAGTGTCATTTCTTTGTAATGTGATCAAGAAGTCATAAGGCCAACTGCCAAGTGAAAAGGTGTTGAGCATCATTATTATTGGTGAAATTAAAATAAAAATTACCTGGACATAGGAAAACTGGTTGCTACTGAAATGACAAAAACTAACAACTGCTGGCAAGGATGTGGTCAAAGGATCCTTTGCACATTGTTGGTAGGCATTTGCATAGCCATTATGGAAAATAGTGTAGTAATGGTTCAAAAATTAAATAGACTCAGTTAGTAACTAACCTGCTTATTTTGCAATAATTTCTCAGAGTTCAGCCCTTGAGAAATTTCATTTAAAAAGCCATGTATAGCAGTTTATAATTCCAAAATGGGAGAAACACAGAACAGCAAGTCCCTGGAGCATACTTGACAGCCAATTTAACCTATTGGTCCCAAGCCTCAAAAATGATGGAGACAGAACTTGAGGAATAATAACTGAAGTTGTCCTGTAGCCTACACCCCCCCACACTCACACAAACTATCACATGATCCATCAGTCCCTCTGTTATGTATATCTATAAAAGAGACAATAATCCACATGTTGAAGGGATATCTACATTCCCATGTTTTCTGCAACTCCCCTTCCAATAATAGCCAAGATGGAAAAAATAACCAGAATCCTCAGTTGATGGCTACATAATGTAAATGTAGTAGATATACATAACACATTACCAGTCAGTAGTAAAATCCTATCATTTGTGACAGCACAGATAGACCAAAAGATCATGATGTTAATTGAAATAAGCCCTGAAAGGCAAACGCTGCATGCTCTACTATGTGATCTCTAACAAAGCCCATCATATGGAAGTTAAGACTTATAAATTAAGGTTACCAGAGATTACTGATAGCAGCAGGGTGGGACATGTCAAGTCAGAAGAAAGGGTTTTGAGATTTTTCACCATAAAAAGATGATGAGCCTTCCAGTCTCCATCTCTTAGGAGCTAAGGGTGTCCCACAGCCCTCAGGACCCAAAACAGACCAGAGAGAGCTGGTCTCCCAGGAGTGCTCTCACTCCTAAGATCACAAGCTCACAGGCCCACAGGAGGGACAACCTCCAGTCAGAAACAGCAAGACCAAATAACATTAGAGATAATCAGATGGCACGAGAGGCAAGTGCAAGAACCTAAGCAACAGAAACCAAGACTACTTAGGATGAACAAAAACCAGTTCTCCCACTACAGGAAGTACTGGATACTCCAACACATCGAACAAAAGCAAGATTTGGATTTAAAATCACATTTCATGATGATGATAGAGGACTTTAAGAAGAACATATATAACTCCCTTAAAGAAATACAGGAGAACACAAGTAAACAGGTAGAAGCCCTCACAAAAATCCCTTAAAGAGTTAAAGGAAAACACAACCAAACAGGTGAAGACATTGAACAAAACCATCCAGAATCTAAAATGGAAATAGAAACAATAAGGAAATCACAAGGAGAGACAACCCTGGAGATAGAAACCTAGGAAAGAGATCAGGAGTCATAGATGCAAGCATCACCAACAGAATATAAAAGATAGAAGAAAGAATCTCAGGAGCAGGAGATACCATAGAAAACATTGACACAATAGTCAAACGGAATGCAAAATGTAAAAATCTCCTAAGCAAAAACATCCAGGACATGTCATGAAAAGACAAAACCTAAGGATAATAGGGGAACCCAAAAGAAGAGTTAGAGAAAAGACTGAAGAAGATCAAGGGGTTTGTAACCTCATAGGAAGAACAACAATATCAACCAATTAGACTCCCTACAGTTTCCATGGACTAAACCATCAACCAAAGGGTATACATGGAGGGACCCCTGGCTCCAGCTGCATATGTAGCAGAAGATGGCATTGTCTGGCATCAATAGGAGGAGAAGACCTTATTTCTGTGAAGGCTCATTTTCCCAGTGTAGGGGAATGCCAAGATGTTGAGGGGGGAGTGGGTAAGTGGGAGTGGGTGGGTGGGAGTGGGAGCATCTTCACAGAAACAGGAGGAGGGGAGGAGAAGGAGAGGGGAAGGTGGGGTTTGGGAGAGGGGGAAATGGGATAAAATTTGAAATGTAAATACATAAAATATCCAATAAAGAAAAAAAGGAAAAAAAGAGATGATGAACATTGGGTTAGAGAGATGGTCAGTAGTTATGAGCACTCAGTTGTCTTCACTGAGGACCTGGATTTGATTCTCAGTGCCCACATGCTGGATATCAACTCCCCATAAATCCAGTTTCAGGAGATTCAATGCCTCTTCTGAACTTAGGCATAAGCACACATGTGGCACAAATACATACACGCAGGCAAAACACTCATATACATGTGCAGTGAGCTGTATTGGATTTGGGCCTAGCCGCTTTGTGAATGCATAGCTCAAGGTGGCTACTTGACTCTGGGCTGCATGGCCACAGAGGTTTAACCTTGAGACGACTGCCATACGGACATGAGATTGTTGAACTAAGAGCCTCTCCCAGGAAGACCCTGGGAGCAATGACAGGATGTTTCAGCCTGAGCAAAACACCGGATGTCCCTGAGCAGATTCCTGAGAAGGGTTCGACCTTTTCAAAGAACATGTCCCCGGAAGACTGTTGCCTCTTTGTTATAGGAGGATATCTTGCAGTATAGTGATTCACCTTATATCCTTGGGCACTTCCCAAACTCCCCCACCCTAAGCTTCAGTTCCTGCTTCTATTCCTGCCTCAGAGCTTTAAATGCTGTACATTCCTCTCAATAAACGAGACCTTGACAACAGAACTCTTGCTTGGTCTCCTTCTTCTCTTCACCCCCATTTTGGCCCACAGGTAGAAAGCCTCTTCGGGACCCTGAATAACTGGGTCCCCGCTGGCGGGGACATACATGAAATTGTTAAAAATCTAAAAATATTGTTTAAAAGAAATAATAAATGTTTATAATAAATATGCATTTCCTCATTATTATACAATGTGCTCACATATAAAACATTCACATGTATTCTATTAATATGTACATCTGGTTTTTATACTTAAGTTAAAATAAACGTTTAATGCATAGTTTAATGCATAATCCCAGTCTTTGTGGAAAATAGAAACTCAACTTAAATGAAGGCCAATCAGCAAAGGCATTAGCAAAAGTCTAGTCCCTTGGGCCAATCTTCCCAAATGTTCTATGGTTTATTTTCATCAACTCACTGCAGCATTAAAATTCTCCTGTCTTTTGTCTCAGTGGAATTGAACTCATTTTATCTGCCCTATTGTAAAAGTATCAGTCCTTATTGTAATAGTCTTGAGTACAATATTCCTCACTCACTATCTTTAATAAATCTTTATGCAGTTTCCCCCTCACCAAATAGCAGTGTGTATGATTTGTACATATTGCTTCAGATGGTCAAAGATGTAGGATTCCATTATTGGACAAAAATCGGTTTGTCTTCTTATGGAGTTTCTTTGCAATCCCCTTTTGTATGGTCAGATTTTGCTCTTGACACGTGCTGATGAATGAGTTTAAGTAGAGCAAGCCCTAATTTTAGTGAATAGGCGTATAAAGTAGACACACTAAGTCTTTTCTTCTGCCTCTACCATCATCACCATGACAAAGTCATACCTAGTCAGAGCCCTAAGCCCACAGGGGCACCAGAGGTATAAGGCAGGGGCATTCTAGCATCTTAGCCTAAAACAGGCTACTGAACTAACCCACAGTCCACAATCAAACATCAAATGCCTGTTGCTGCACATAAGTGGTACTCTGTGCTTATTTACAAGATGGCACAACTGTGTTGATTTACAAAAACCTTAGGATTATGTCCACATACTCATTTCCTTGAGTATGTGGCCTTCCTTCTAGAGTGAATTCTAATTGTAGCTAAAATCTCGGTATGACAGCTGTATCTAATGCTGCTTTCTTAGAATGTGGACAGATGGAAGACACTGTATTCTGCCGATGGAAAGACGGAATGTTAAGCAATATTAGAAGTCAATAACTGGAAGTCTTAAGTATTTTCTATATGTCTTATGACTTAGCAATTCCTTTTCTGGGTACTTTTTAAATTTTCAGTTCTTCATTATATACATGCACATGTACCTAGAGGCCAGTGAATAACTTTAAGGATGAAGAGTTCTCTTTTACCACCCATGTCTCAGGGATAAAATAGGTATAGGCTTCATGGCAAGCAATTTCTCCTACTGAACAATCTAGTTAGCCCTATTCCAGGTGACTTTGATGTGGCTCCAAAAGGAGTAACGAATTTATTGTGTAAACTGTCTGTCTATCTATCTGTCTGTCTGTTATGATGGATGGCCAGATATTTGAAAAATATAGCTGTATGAAGGTGCTTTTGCCTATGTCTAAGAACAAATAGGTTAGTTGTTTATAGTTAGATAGGGACTATATAACTATAGTCCATGTAACTAGCTGGCTATAAGACTATATTTAAGTTCTTTACAAACATTTTCATTCAACCAACATGCATCAACTCTAAAGTACTTATACCTATAACAATGTAAATATCTGTGATATTATACCATTGTAAGGACTAATGTCCATATATGTTAACTGCAAGTACAATTTTGTTCAATATTTCTGGTCTGTACTTGATTGAACCCGTAATACAACCAGCTCATGCAGTGGTTTTGGAAGTCAACTGTGGAGGATAAGCTTGAAGCCATTTGGGCTGGGGTTCAAATTAAAAATTTTCTACTTGCTAGGTGATATTTGTCTTAATTCCCTTAGCCTTAGTAAGATGGAAATAAGGCATCCTAACTTAGAAGGCTTCTTAGATAATTAAGTGGACTATAATACAAACTGAGTATTTGAAATAATGCCTTAATATCTAGCTTATGTTAAGCACTCAATAAACAATAGTTGTTACTAGTAGTATTCAATGAAAACCCATACTAATAATAGCCTTATATTTATTGTAAAATAGTAGTCATTGTCTTCATATTTTGTACCTATATTTTGTCCTTGTCCCTAGTGCAAAGCAATTAGAATTTTAACACCCAAAATTATGTTATTTAAATACGTATTTAAAGGATTAGGAAACCACTGTATCTTTCCAGATTGTTCACTGGCAGCAGCAGCTGGAAGGGTAAGCTATAAGAGCAATATACAGCCTACAGACATCCCATAGTAAACCAATACATCCATTTCATATGCATTCAGAATTCTACAATCTCTCAGTGGCTCATATGCTCAGCTTGTCCTGTGACCTTCTCTAGACCTTCTCAGCCCTCCTCCAAACTCAAATCCTCTGTTCCTAAGCACTACAGGTGCAACTCATGTTGAATGTCTACTGGACTTCAAATGGTCTTCTAATATTAGTTCAATTTTGAGCTTCCTTTCATTCTACAGAACAGCAAAACTTGAAACTTTTGCCTTAGTGTTTTTTTTCAATGATGAAATTGCATTTATTTTGTGATCCATATGGATTTTTAATTATTTTATTTATTTACATTTTAAATGTTATTCCCCCTTCCCAGTTTCCCCTCCACAAGCTCTCTATTCATTCCTCCCTCCCCACTGAATCTGTGAGGCTGCACCTCAACCACCCACTCACTCCTGCCTCAGCAGCCTAGCACCCTTCCAGTGATGCTAGACAAGGCAATCCTCTGCTACCTATCCAGCTGGAGCCACAGTTACCCCCTGTGTACTCTTTGGTTGGTGGTTTTGAGAGATAGAGTTTTAAATTAGCCCAAAACTCAGCAACAGGACCTCACTCAGGAAGACAGATTGTTAAAAATGCAAAAGAACTACTTTGCTTATCACCTGGTGTGAGTAACTGCTCTTTGTTCTGCCCCTGTGATGTTTATTTAAGCCCCTACTGTGCCTTCCAGCCATTGAGTCCTACAGTGAGCATTCCAAGAAACCAGCAGCCCGAGCCTAAGCAGAGGTGTTTCAAATACAGAGGCTTCATCAATTCTGACAAACTTTTACAAGAGATAAAAATAATGAAGACCAGAGGACCCGACCCTTCTCCTGATTTAGCAACTCTGTTCCAGGAACCAGGGGGCCATAAAACCTTTTGGCGCCCCCTTATCTCCTGGAGCCATAAAACAATCCTGTAACTTGTGGTGCATTCCCCTTTGACATCCCCCATCCCCTGGGCTCACAGCCTCTGCTTTAAATACTCTTTCTCCCAGCCTCTCGTCGTTGAACTCCACTGCCCCTGCGTGGGATATGAGTCTCGACCCCAGTGCACTGGTTCCTATCGATAAACCTCATGTGATTACAGCAAGGATGGCCTTGTGTGAGTTCTTGGGGGGGGGGGGTCGCTTCATCCCGAGACTTGAGTGAGGGTCTCCCTGCTCTGGGGATCTTTCAGTTTAGTCCCTAGAAGCTTTGGGGATTTTGGCTGGCAGATATTGTTGTTTTTTTTTTTTTTTTTTTTTTTTTTTTTTTTTTTTCGGAGCTGGGGATCGAACCCAGGGCCTTGCGCTTCCTAGGCAAGCGCTCTACCACTGAGCTAAATCCCCAACCCCGATATTGTTGTTTCTATGAGGTCGCAAACCCCTTCAGCTCCTGCAGTCCTTGCTCTAACTTCCCAATTGGGATCCCCACGCTCAGTCCAATATTTGGCTGTGTACATCTGCATCTATCTGCATCTATATTGGTCCAGCTCTGACTGAGCCTCTCAAGGGATAGCTGTCTTGGTGTTTTTTTTTTTTTTTTTTTTTTTCCTGAAAAAGCTTTTTGCCTTATTTTTTTGTTACTTAATGTTGTGGTTTGCCCTGGATTTGTCTGTATTTTGATGCTAATTCCGCTGCCCCAAGGACCACTGCCTAGTCACATACTCAGGACTCAGATGACTTCATCAGAACCTTCTCCCCATTTAATTTGTAAAATAAAGGCTAGAGCTGGTGGTTGGGTAGGGGAACGAAAGTGGGAGAGAGGAGGAGGAAAGAGGGGGTCAGAGGAGAAGGAGAAAGAAGGAGCTGAAGCACAGGGCATAGTGAAACTGCAAGTTATGAGGGATTTCACAGCTGGGGAAGAGGATAGTGTAGTGGTAGATCTGCCCAATCTAGGTGCGAGCTTGTATTCATATCGAGTTTCTTTCTTTGCACGGGCATATTCAGATTGGAGAGGTTACTGCAACAATGTGATGCTTTTTTTTTTTTTTTATTAACTTGAGTATTTCTTTTTTTTTTTTTTTTTCTTTACATCCCCTTCCCCCCCCTTCCTTATGGGTGTTCCCTCCCCACTCTCCCCATTGCCGCCCCCCCCGACAGTCTAGTTCACTGTGGGTTCAGTCTTAGCAGGACCCAGGGCTTCCCCTTCCACTGGTGCTCTTACTAGGATATTCATTGCTACCTATGAGGTCAGAGTCCAGGGTCAGTCCATGTATAGTCTTTTAGGTAGTGGCTTAGTCCCTGGAAGCTCTGGTTGCTTGGCAACTTGAGTATTTCTTATATACATTTCGAGTGTTATTTCCTTTCCCGGTTTCCGGGCAAACATCCCACTCCCCCCTCCCCTTCCTTATGGGTGTTCCCCTCCCCACCCTCCCCCCATTGCCGCCCTCCCCCCAACAGTCTAGTTCACTGGGGGTTCAGTATTAGCAGGACCCAGGGCTTCCCCTTCCACTGGTGCTCTTACTAGGATATTCATTGCTACCTATGCGTTCAGAGTCCAGGGTCAGTCCATGTATAGTCTTTAGGTAGTGGCTTAGTCCCTGGAAGCTCTGTTTGCTTGGCATTGTTGTACATATGGGGTCTCGAGCCCCTTCAAGCTCTTCCAGTTCTTTCTCTGATTCCTTCAACGGGGGTCCTATTCTCAGTTCAGTGGTTTGTTGCTGGCATTCGCCTCTGTATTTGCTGTATTCTGGCTGTGTCTTTTAACAAAGTGTTTGCAGAAGCCAGCACGCCCATCTCTCCTGTCCCTGCCTTCAGTACTGTATCACCCTATCCTGTGTTCCTCAAACCTCTCCAGCTACTCTTCCCAGTGCTCTTTGCTAGATCTTACTTCAGGGAGTGTTCTCTTCATGTACCTCATGTTTCTTTGCATCCCTGTAATCCATCCTCATGCCTTCAAATCTCAAATATGTCATGGTGGCTATCACATTTATAGTTGGAATCTCTTTTCCTGCTTTGTCCATCTCGGCCTGCATTTCCAATAGAGAAATCAATGCTAAATGTCTTATACTTAGCTCTTAATCTTTTTTTTTCATCTCTCCTTTGGCTTACTCAGTCTTTCCTTTGTTGTTGTTGTTGTTGTTATGTAAAATTCATACTTTAAGGGTAAAGGCCGCCTTAGGGAAGCACGAGGTGGCTGGGACTTTAACACCCAGTCCAAAGAATTTAGGATAACACCCTGATCATGGAAAAGAGCTAACCACAGTAAGGGTGGGATCCTTCACCACCCCCTTTATGCCAACGATATCTCCCCACCAAGGGCATCCAATGAATTCAAAGGACAATAGGTGGCCACCAATGAATTCAAAAGGAAATAAGCCCTACCAATGAGAAATAGCCAACTCATGCTGTAACTTAAAGTCTATATCTTGAAAAAGTATAAAAAGTGTGTGCTTTTGTTCTTTGGGGTCACCTCTGCCCCGATTGTGGAATGGCTCCAGTGCCATCAATAAACCTCTTGCTTATTGATTTGCTTATTTGCTTATTGAGTGGGACTGTAGGGCTGATCAGGTCCTAGAGTTAATTTCTCAAATGTATAATTGAAAACCATTCTCCAAATCTCCACTTCATTATATGGCTTCATGTTCAGTATTTCTACTTCTGGCTCCACAAAAATGAAAACAAACAAACAAACAAACAAACAAAAAACCAAAACAAAACAAAAAAAAGATTACTATTTTTGAAACTATATCATGATCTCATTTCTTCTAGTTACACTCTGATTGAGTAGTCATGAAGGATTCTCCTACAGTAGCTTCCTAACTGGTCTTTCCATATCTACTGTGATATTGTTTCTCCATTACTTGTCTATAGAACAGCCCTGACTGAGCTTTAAAACTATAAATGGGTCTTTCAGAATTTTGATTAACATATCTCAACAGCTTTCAGTTCTCTCCATGTTGCTGCAACATAACACACTTAAACTATATAGCATATGAACACAGAAATTGGTCTCAAACTTTTCTAAAGTGTACCTAAATCTAGTCACTAGTCGCTCGGCATCTGGAGGTCTGCTCTCAGATTTATACATGTCAAATTATATGGCAGAAGATCAAAGCACCTCCTTGTGCTTTTTCTGTAAAGGCTCCAATACTACTTATGAGAGTTCCCCTCCTCAAATATCCATCTTTCCATTCCACTTTCCTCCTTACTTGGATAAGATTTTAACGTTTGAATGTTGAAGGGTGCAGGATATTCATATCACAGCAATATTGTAGAAAGATCTGTGAAGCAGCCTATAGAGAGAATACCACGTGTGTAGTATCACCTAGAGTTCCTTACCATGTTCTGACTGTCTTATTACTACAAGATACTTCTATGTAGACCAGAACTTGATATACAACCGAGGAAGACTTTGAACTTCTGATAATTCTCACCTCCAGGTACCAAATGCAGGGATTACAAGTGTGTAGCGTTTCTTCTGTGCACCTGGTTTTTGTGTATGTCAGCTAACTTACCTCCTTCAAGGCCTGCAACTTCGTATCTCCTTTTCCCTCAACTGGACTGATGCTTTTCAATTCTTCAAATTCATTTAAGAAATACCTTCCTCAATGTCTTATCTGAATAGAATTTCAATTAACATGTGCTATGGAAGATAAATTTGTCCACATTTCCAATTTGAATATATGTTTGGTTATTGTGTGCTTTCTGCCATTGGATAAAATTTTTATAAGGCCAGGATTCTTCTTCATGCCAGTGTCTGGGGAAAATAGATAACAAGATTTATCTCTCTGCATTTTTATTTTAGCATTTACCAATATAGTTAACCATTTAAAAATATAAAGTGTATCCTACACTTGAAAACGTAATGCATAATGTGTAAAATTCAACAGACCACAAAGCATTACCATTACCCTCAAGACCATAACATCACTTTCCAAAGTTTTCTCCAGTCTAGCTTTTATAATTATATATAGTAAGAATATATAAAATAATATTTCCTTTCCTTGAAGTATTTGAAAATACAAAACAGCATGTTTAGCTACCAGCATTATGCTAGGTACAATCTCAGTAATCATTGAACATCGCCTCTTCATCCCCTGATAATGACCATAATCTAAGTTGACCCTTAAGCAATTGATAGGCATTGAAGTTCAAGACCTTCACTGCTTGTGATTCCAATACGCAAAATGGGAGATCTAAATCTCTCCAGTTCAGTTAAGTAAAATATTCATACACAGTGTGCTCACTGTCTATGTTTGGAAGTCTGAGGCTTAACCCAGTAAAACATCGTTAGTGATATCAATAGCGACTATAGTTTTCAGTTAAGCTCTACAGTCAAACACATGTAGAAAATGCTGCTTTAGAAGAAAGCATTATGTCCTAGTCTGCAAGGCTTGGGACCTTAGGATTTGTGCTGTCAAAAAGGGGCGTGATGGAAGTTAATTTTTCTGGGATGCATCTTTAGGAACTCATGATTACTCATTAACTCTGAGAAAATGTGAGCTTGTACTATCTTATAATGGATCTGTGGATGTGGAAAGTTATTTTCTACAGACTTTTCAGCTATTAAATCTTCTAGCATTTTGAAATTCCATGTAATTCCGAGCCAATAACTGATAGTAAGCCCTTAGAAGCGATACGATGATGATGGTGATGATAATGATGATAACAATGACGATGATGATAACAGGAATAGTTTAAATCTCAGAAAATGACTAAAGCCTGAGTTCTATTTTGCTGTAATATTTCATTAAACCACAAGGTGGCAGTCATATTTACCAAATTCATGTCCAATCTGCTTCTGCTAAAACCAAGTCAGTGCAGCTGTACTTCTAAGTTCCCAGACTTTTTCTAGGAAATTTGCTTGATTATTATTATTTGTATCAGACAAAATGATGGTGGCAGAGAATATGGAGACTAAATCCAGACTGCCTTTCCTATTACGTCCAATAGCACACTGCTGTCAAGGCTTTTGTCTCAGGATTTACTTTTAGAAATATTAATTTTATTTCAAAATTATAGATATATGCCCTGAAAGTTGCAGCATAGTCTATACCTAGAGAATGCCTATTGCTTCTTTCTAAACTCCATGATCCAAGATCCAGTTGTTTCTTTTAAAGACAGATTATTGGTAGTTTCTATGTTTTCTCCTTATAAAGAAAAGTACATACACCCTCCATCCTTTTAAAATCCAGAGCACTGACGAAAACTACAATATTTTAAAAATTATTTACAGTTTTTAGTTTAACTTTAACACAAAATTAACTTGCTCTGAGAGGACCCATATTTATGTAGCAATAAAATCATCTTGCAAAAGAGAGCACAGTATCTTCCCTGAAAACAGTATTTAAAGGCATTCAAATTTTAAACAGTATCTCATCACAACAACCTTGGCTTTTATTCTCAGGAATAAATTTGATTTCTGCTTAACAAGTTTAAAATCATTATTATTTCAAATTTAATAGGTAATAAAACATAAACAGCTCCTCATACTGTGGGGGGTCTATAAAGATTTAAAGATGCCATGTCCACTTGAACATCTAACTTGCAGCTCACTCCCTGCCTAGCACATGAGTGTGGAGAAGGATGGGAAAGCAAAAAAAAAAAAAAAAAAAAAAGTGGCACCTTAACTTTTTCTAAAGATTTCCTTATTTTTATTTTACACGTACGGTGCTTGCCTCTGTGTGAGTATACCACATTCCATCAGAACCTTGCACAGCCTTAGGAGGATATGAAACTATTTCAGAAGATATTGAGGTAATGAGACAAAAATAGTTTCATAATGTGTCACCAGTAGAATTTTTAAAAATTCTATAAAATTCTATGTATGAGTAGTTTGCCTGCATGTATGTCCATATCTCATAATTGTGTCATGACCACAGAGACCAGAAGACGGTAAGTGGAGTTACAGATGGTTGTAAGCCACTGTATGGTTGCTGTGACTCAAACTGGGTGTGATGGTTTGCATATGCTGGGCCCAGGGAGTGGCACTGTTAGAAGGTGTGGCCTTGTTGGAGGAAGTGTGTCACTGTGGGGGTGGTCTTGGAGACCCTCCTCCTAGCTGCCTGATGTTGCTCACTCTGTTCTTAGCTTCCTTCGGGCAAAGATATAGAACTCAGCTCCTCATGCACCATGCCTGCCTGGATGCTGCTGTGTTCCCACCTTGATGATAATGGACTAAACCTCTGAATCTGTAAGCCAGTCCCAATTAAATGTTGTCCTTTATAACACTTGCGTTGATCATGGTGTCTGTTCACAGCAATAAAACCCTAAGACACTGGGGTCCTCTGGGAGCAGCCTGTGCTTTTGGCTGCTGAGCTATCTATTCTGCCCCATTTCTTTCTTAAGATTCTCCAATTCCAGTGGTGTTTACTTGTTGTGGTTCTTTGAATGAGAATGGCCCTCATAGGTGGGTATATGTTTGTTTCCCAGGTGATATTCTGTTTAAGAAAGACTAGGAGTCTTGGATGGGGTATGCTTTACCTGCTTTAAGGTTTCGAAAGCCCATGCTAGCCTTCCACCCCATCCCTCTCTGCTTCCATTAAAAAAAAAATAATAAAAAGCTCTCAGTTACTGGTCCAGCACTATGCCTGCCTTCCTGCTGCCATATCTTCACCATGACTGTCATGAACTAAGCTAATGAAAATATTACTACTTGTGAGCCTCAGTGGGAGTTGTCATACTGACTCTCCAGGCTTTAGTCCTAAGTTCTACAATACCAGTTACAGTCATGGTGATCTTAAGGTAGAAGGACATTGACCAAGGACCCAGGTTTGTTTGTTATAAACTGTGCAAGCTAGGTCTTTCACCTCTTTTTTCTATACTTCTGTATACATAAAATAAGAGAGCTTCTCATACTTCCCCAAGGAGAGGCAAGGCTCTCTGATGCATGCTCTTAACAGTGATGCAGCCTCCATATTTTCTAGAAAGTTAAAGATTACTGTGCCAAATATGAAGAAATATTATTGCTGAGGTTTGGTCGTTTACTGTAATGCTAAGTATGGTCCCAAGATGAGAGAGTCTACATGTAGACCCTAGTAAACTATGTTACCTTGTCCCCAAGTTATTTCTGATTAGTGAATAATGATCCTGACAGCCAATAGCTGGGCAGAAGAGACATAGGTGGGCTTTAGGGTTCCCAGGTTTGGGGGGCAGAGGAGAACCATGATGGGGAGAAGGTGAAAAAATGAAGGAGAAGTTGTCATGAGTTAGAGGAGTCACGAAAACGTGGCCCTGAGGGTTGGCCAATTGGAGTTAAGAGTACCCCAAATGAAACAGAGTAAGTAATAACCTGGGGTTATCAATATGAAAGTGGATTCTAATAGCCTAGAGGGTAGATATGTGCCCAACTTGTGTGTTTATTGTAAATATAAAGGTTATATATGTGTTTTATCTGGGACCCAAGTGGTCAAAGTTGGGGTAAAAACCCTGGATTGGGATTAAAAATGTCTACAATATATTAGTGCCCAACTGGGGCAAAACCTCCCTTAAAAAATTAAATTAATTTCAAATTCCCAAATAAAGAACATGTGCTCTCCCTTTTAGATGAAGATACAAGAAAAATTGGTTTCTTAGCCATGCAGGTTTTTCCGCAAGCTACTTGGGGTTCCAAACTAGAACAAAATGTATGCTATTTGGCATGCATAATTCTGGGGTTCATAACATAAACTAAGACACAGCTGCTCCAACCTCCAAACCAAACCAAACAACACACCAAGCAACAAGTTCAGACTCTAGCATGGGGTCTTCTGAAATGCTGCTCTATCCTGCTTTAGAGATATAGCCTAATCACATAAATGCTAAAAGCCCTTGCTATGCTACAACACAAACAAAGTCCTACTACTCAGAGGGAAAAAAGCAAGGCATGCTTCCCACAATCAAAAAATTATAGAAAATAAAAAATTAATATGTCAACTGTACCTTAAACAACTGGTTTCTTTCAACATGGCCTCCATGGAAATACTGGGATGGCTTGGCCTAACATATAACAGATATACATTGGCTTGAAAATAGGCTTATACAGTAAATTGAAGGGAATTGAAATAAAGTTAAATTTTTTTAAAGAAGCGTATTTATTTAATTTATATACAAAAAGGGGATATAAGTATATTTATTCTCAGAGATATTAATCTCCAAGGAAAGGAGAAGTAAATAGCAATTTATATAAGTATTTTTAAGGATAGAAGGGAAAATAAATGAAAATTGATATTGTTTTAAGGATATAGGGATAAATAAATTAAATCCAGGCCTTTATTCTCAATGGTTAGGAGAAAAGCCAAGGACAGTTGTTTTTTATGAGTCTAAAGCCTATCTAATCTATAACCAAATCTGAGCCACCTCAGGATACATGAAAAACCCTATCTCAATAAATAATAATTGTTTTAAGTATTTAATTATTTAAAGGATGGTGGCTCTAAGTTCAGTGGCTATAATGGCATTACAAATTCTGTGTTTGAGAGGCCAAAATAGAGCTGACCTAAATAAAAAAAGAGCCTGCTAAATTAAATCAATCTATACTTTTGATGACTTCGAGTTGCTGGACCAAGAACATGCTATTTTGGGAAAGAGGCTCTTTATTTGTGTTAACAGAAAAAAAGACACTGGACTCCTTACAACGTAATAAGGGTCAGATGAAGAAATGTCATAGGTTGTCCTGATGTGGTCTGTATGCTCATGTTAATGCAACTTCCTCAAGAGTGGCTGCCCTGACTAGCAATTGATCACTTACTCAGGTGATCTCATGTGAACTTTCTCCCCAATTTAACTGGTCAATAAAAGCTAAAGCCTGTGATTGGGCAGTGGAGAGGAAAGGTGGGACAGGAGGTCTTTGAGAAGGGAGCAGACAGAAAGAAGAGAATGAAAAGGGAAGGGAGAATTGGAAGAAGACATGGAGGAAGCCATGATGGAGCACAACCATAGCCAGGAGAAACTGCATGTAGTAGAGTCTTAGAGCTGGGGAATAAATTAGTGTAGTGTTAGATCCTCCCAGTCTAGGCACATAGCTTATAATTATAATAACTGGATTGTCTGTTTTTTATATGGGCTTATTGGGGTTGGAAATTCTAGCAACAGAGAAAGACCCCCTGAAGATCTTGGCTGCAGATAGGAAGGAAAAAACAAAAACAAAACAGGTAACATGAACTCATAGTTGAGACATAAAAATGTCTCTAGCCAAACCTCTACCTGTCCAAACAAGGAGCAAAGAATTTATCTTTAATTGAGCTCTATACCTTGCATATTTATAGAAATACCTTTATAAAACTAATTATAGGTTTACATATATATCTGACAACCTATAAATAACAAAATAAAACATAAAGAGTATGGCCCTGACAAGATTCTTCCCTGGGATGATAAAACGATCTGCTGTTCCACCATTCTGCCTGATCCTGCCTCAACTAATGCTGTTTCCAGAGCTATACTTTCAGAAAGGGCTGCTAATTTCCAATAATCTCAGTTCATCCAGCATTTCCAAATAGGACTTCAGCTAAGGTCTAAACTTTTTCAACTTGGACAACAAATAATGACAGCTTGCTTTATTTTGATTTAACCATCCAATTTCCTTTGGGGCCCCAAACAGAAATTCTTCTCCTCAATTCAATTCAGCAGAAAGCAACTATAAGAAGACCATTTTCCTAATCCATTAAATTGGGATGGGTGGTTTTAGTTATTTTACAAATTATAGATATGATGTTATTTTAGGAGATAATTTACAAATAATTATAGATTTGGCCAGGGAGGAAACTAAATAGAGAGCTTAGATTCAGGGCTGTCTATCTGCCCTTTCCTCTCTTTCTTAGGTTTACAAAGGGTGAAAAAAGCAAAAAAGTGATAACATAATATTATAAGAAATCAGAAAACATGGATGAATTATTAAATCTATCCTTAAACAAAAAATATTTTATAGCCATAATCTTATATTGGTGAAGATCTTTATATTTTGATGCAGAATTAAGGTTACATTTTGTATAATGATACAGGCTTAAGGTTTTCAAAGGTATAAAACTTTGTATTCTGATACAGGTATAGGATGATGTCATTATGCAGCAAGGCAGGTCCAAGATAAGATGAAGCCTATCATTGGATGAGAAGGAAGGGATGGCAGGGAAAAGTTTAGAAAGGAGAGAGGAGGACTGAACTGAAGGACCAGGAAAAATTCAGACCCCCTAGCAAATAGAGTAGAGCCAAAAATGTCGATTAGCCAGTTAAGTGACTCTGTTCCAGGAAGAAAAGACCTAAAATGTTTAGTGAGAAGTCAAAGAAAACTTCACTGAGAAAATATGGTTACAAGTACCTCCTAGTGCTTGTAGACACCTTTTCAGGAATAGATAGAAGCTTTCCTCATTAAGTAAGAGATGGCCTCGGTAGTCATCAAGAAGATACTGGAAGAAATCTTCCCCCGGTTTGGGGTGCACAAGGTAATTGTGTCAGACAACGGCCCTGCTTTAGTTGCCAAGGTAAGTCAGGGTGTGGCCAAGTATTTAGAGGTTGATTAGAAATTACATTGCATCTACAGACCTCAAAGTTCAGCACAGGTAGAATAAATAAATAGAACTCTAAAAGAGACCCTGATCAAATTGACCATGGAGACTGGCGCAGACTGGGTGGCATTCCTTCCCTCTTGCTCTCTTCAGAGCAAGAAATATCCCTTCCAGATTCAGCCTTACCCCCTTTGAGATCTTATATGGGGCCTCAGCTCCTCTGACTGTATTAGATGATGTTATTCAACCAACATGTCATAGTAATAATGATAGGCTAAAAGACCTACAGGGGCTACAGAAAGAAGTCTGGTCACAGCTGGCAGCAGCCTATGCCCCGGGGACCCCTGAGACATCTCACCAGTTCCAGGTTGGAGACTCAGCTACAAACGACAACACTGAGCCCAGACACTCGAGCGTCGCTGGAAAGGACCATATCTGGTGCTGCTGATCACCCTGACAGCTGCCAAGTCTCAGCACTCACCAGCTTCATACTAGCTGTTGGGGCTGGAGCTGAGACCTAGAGGGACACTCAGATCTTCAAAAAAGCTCCCTAGACTTGCACATCAGATAAGTGGATACATCAGAGATGTGACTGGGAGGTTGTTGTAATGCTCACTTGAGGAGTGTACTTTAGAAACAAGAATTTCATGTTTGCCCTGGGCTCCATCAAGAGCCCAGGTCCCCCAATCGCAGGTGTGGGGATAGGCTTGATTTCTATTGCAAATGATGTAACATCCCCTTACTATGAAAGCATTGCATATGTTAGTACTCCTAACACTTCTTGGGACTGTGTCTCAGGGATCACAATCTGTATAAGTTTAGAAGTTCTAAAAGGCAGTCATGACTTTTGTATGTAGGTTTAGATAGTATCCAGTTTGGAATCCTGATACTAAAGACTTAGTAAGACACAAAAGAGAGTTGAGAATTACTCTGGCAATTATCTTAGGGCTAAGTTTAGGTACTACAAGGGCAGCTACAAGGACATCTGCTATTGCCCTGGTCCTTCACAACACAAGGCTTATGGAGAATTCAGAACTGCCACTGACTTAGATATAAAAACAGTAAAAAAGACTTTTTAATTGACCTCCAAGAACACCTAACCTCCCTCTCAGAGGTAGTCCCTCAGAATAAGAGAAGATTAGACCTGATATTCCTTAAAGAAGGGTCTCTGTGCTACATTAAAGGAAGAATGTTGCTTCTATGTAGACCATCAGGAGTAATTATAGTCCATGAGTAAACTTAGAAAAAGGTTAGACAAAAGACAGAGAGACAGAGAATCATCAGAGATGGTTCGAGATCTGGTTTAGTAGATCTCCTTGGATGACTACTCTGATATTTTCCCTTATGGAGCCCTTCTTAAATTTGCTTCTGCTTCTGATTATAGGTCCATGTATGTTAAATAAACTAGTTAGTTTCACTAGAGAAAGAGTAAGTGCTATTCAGATTTTGATATTATGCCCCCAATATAGCATTTTACAAGGTCAGAAAATATTATGAAGATTCTGAAATTTAGTTCTATGATTAGAACTAGACACTAGAAGAAGTGGGAAGATGAAGGACCAGGAAAAATTCAGACCCCCTAGCAAATAGAGTAGAGCCAAAAATGTAAGCCAGTTCAGTGACTCTGTCCCAGGAACTTGACTGACTATAGAAGGGATGGTTACACAAGCCGGTTCGGCAACTCTCTCCCAGGAACTAGCTGACCATAAAGTTAGACTAAACTCTTAAAGAACAATCTTGAGAAACAGGAAGCTTCTCCTTATGATTTTTTCACTGGTATTCTCGATATTTTCCAATGATGCTATCCCTACCCCCTTGGGTTGTGGTTTCTTCCTTTAAATACCTCTTCTCACAGCTACTCGTCGTCAAACTCTGCTACCCCTGTGTGGGATATGAGTCTTGACCCCAGTGAACTGGTTCCTATCAATAAACCTCATATTATTACAGCAAGGAGGTCTCATGTGAGTTCTTGGGGGGGTCGCATCATCCCGAGACTTAAGTGAGGATCTCCCCGCTCCAGGGGTCCTTCAGAACAAGATGAAGATGGAGTCTATGGAGAAGGACAGTTCAGATTTAGGTGAACTAGGCTGATTTTATGGTGTCTATGAGGGCGGTTTACAACTTTATCATTTGGCAATAAATTTATTGTGTGGATGAATTTTGGATTAAGAATTTAACATGTAGACACAAATCCTGTGGGAGGGAGAGCTAGACCTTCAGACACACCTGGGAAGCCAGAGGAGACCACTCTCTGCCCACATTTCTGACTCTAGAGGAAAACGCCTAGCACAATCTGGGCCCCCTGTGCACAAGGTCCCGAGCAAAGGTGGGGCAGGCCCTTCTGGTTGCTGCCCTCACAGAGAGCGGAAAACTGACTCTGAGAAGCGACTCCAAGCTCGAGACCAGAGGTAAGACCAACTTTTCTGCTCCAAGTGACCAATCTGGTGGACTCACACCCACAAGAACACTTGAAGACCAGTAGATAGGAATGGCTAAACGCCTGAAAGAAGAAAACTCTGTTCCCATAACTGGCTGAAAGAGAACAGGAAAATGGGTCTACAGCACTCCTGACACACTGGACTATATGACGGTCTAACCACTGTCAGAAATAACAGAACAAGGTAACACGAGAGACAACGTGATGGCAAGAGGCAAGCACAGGAACCCAAGCAACAGAAACCAAGACTACATGGCATCATCAGAGTCCAATTCTCCCACCAAAGTAAACACTGAATATCCAAACACACAAGAAAAGCAAGATCTAGATTTAAAATCATATTTGATCATGATGATGGAAGACTGCAAGAAAGACATAAAGAAGTCCCTTAGAGAAATGCAGGAAAACACAAATAAACAAGCAGAAGCTTATAGAGGAAATGCGAAAATCCCTGAAAGAATTTCATGAAAACACAGTCAAACAGGTGAAGGAACTAAAAATGGAAATAGAAGCAATAAGGAAAGCACAAAGGGAGATAACCCTGGATATAGAAAACCGAAGGAAGAGACAAGGAGCCATAGGTATAAGCATCACCAACAGAAAGCAAGAGATAGAAGAGAGAATCTCAGGAGCAGAAGATTCCATAGAAATCATCGACACAACTGTCAAAGGTAATGTTAAACAGAAAAAGATACTGGCCTAAAATGTACAGGAAATCCAGGACAGAATGAGAAGATCAAACCTAAGGATAATAGGTATAGAAGAGAGTGAAGATTCCCAACTCAAATGACCAGTAAATATGTTTAACAAAATCACAGAAGAAAACTTCCCTAACCTAAAGAAAGAGATGCCCATAAACATTCAAGAAGCCTACAGCACTCCAAATAGATTGGACCAGAAAAGAAACTCCTCGCATCACATAATAGTCAAAATACCAAATGCACAAAACAAAGAAAGAATATTAAAAGCAGTAAGGGAAATATGTCAAGTAACATATAAAGGCAGACCTATCAGAATCACACCGGACTTATCACCAGAGACTATGAAAGCCAGAAGATCCAGAACAGATGACATACAGACCCTAAGAGAAAACAAATGCCAGCCCAGGTTACTGTATCCAACAAAACTCTCAATTAACATAGATGGAGAAACCAAGATATTTCATGACAAAACCAAATTTACACAATATCTTTCTATATATCCAGCCATACAAAGGATAATAAATGGTAAAGTCCAACACAAGGAGGCAAGCTACACCCTAGAAAAGGCAAGAAACTAATCGTTTTGCAACAAAACAAAGAGAAGACAAGCACACAAACATAATCTCACATCCAAACATGAATATAACAGGAAGCAACAATCACTATTCCATAATATCTCTCAACATCAATGAACTCAATTCCCCAATAAAAAGACACAGATTAACAAACTGGATATGCAATGAGGACCCAACATTTTGCTGCTTACAGGAAACATATCTCAGAGACAAAGACAGACAATACCTGAGAGTAAAAGCCTGGAAAAAAACTTTCCAAGCAAACGGTCTGCAGAAGCAAGCTGGAGTAGCCATTCTAATATTGAATAAAATTGATTTTCAACTGAAAGTCATCAAAAAGGATAAGGAAGGACACTTCATATTCATCAAAGGAATAATCCACCAAGAAGAACACTCAATCCTAAATATCTATGCTCCAAATAAGGACACCTACATACATAAAAGGAACCTTATAAAAGTTGAAAGCACACATTGCACCTCACACAATAATAGTAGGAGATTTCAAGACCCCACTCTCATCAATGGACAGATCATGGAAACAGAAATTAAAGAGAGATATAGACAGACTAAGAGAAGTCATGAACCAAATGGACTTAACAGATATTTATAGAACATTCTATCCTAAAACAAAAGGATATACCTCCTTCTCACCACCTCATGGTACTTTCTCCAAAATTAACCATATAATCAGTCATAAAACAGGCCTCAACAGATACAGAAAGATAGAAAGAATCCCATGAGTCCTACCAGACCATCATGGGTTAAAGCCAGCCTTCAATAACAATGAGGGAAGAACGTCCATATAGACATGGAAGTTGAGCAATGCTCTACTCAATGATAACCTGGTCAAGGAAGAACTAAAGAAAGAAATTAAAGACTTCTTAGAATTTTATGAAAATGAAGGTACAACATACCCAAACTTATGAGACACAATGAATGTTGTGCTAAGAGGAAAACTCATAGCTCTGAGTGCCTGCAGAAAGAAACAGGAGAGAGCATATATCAGCAGCTTGACAGCACATCTAAAAGCTCTAGAACAAAAAGAAACAAACACACCCAGGAGGAGTAGAAGGCATGAAATATTCAAACACAGAGTTGAAATCAATCAAGTAGAAACAAAAAGGACTATACAAAGAATCAACAGAACGAAAACCTCTTCCTTTAAGAAAATCCACAAGCTAGATAAAGCCTTAGCCAGACTAATGAGAGGACACAGAGAGGGTGTCCAAATTAACAAAATCAGAAACGAAAAAGGAGACATAACAACAGAATCAGAGGAAATTCAAAAAAATCATCAGATCCTACTACAAATGCCTATATTCAACAAAACTGGAAAATCTGGAGGAAATGGACAATTTCCTAGAGAGATACCAGGTACCCAAGTTAAATCAGGAACAAATAAACCATTTAAACAACCCAATAACTCCTAAAGAAGTAGAAGCAGTCATTAAAAGTCTCTCAACCAAAAAGAGCCCAGGTCCAGAAGACTTCAGTGCAGAATTCTATCAGACCTTCAAAGAAGAACTCATATCAATGCTATCCAAACTATTACACAAAATTGAAGCAGATGGAGTGCTACCGAATTCCTTCTATGAAGCCACAATTACTCTTACACCTAAACCACACAAAGACTCAACAAAGAACAAGAACTTCAGACCAATTTCCCTTATGAATATCGATGCAAAGATATTCAATAAAACTCTTGCAAACCGAATCCAAGAGCACATCAAAACAATCATTCATCATGAACAAGTAGGCTTCATTCCAGGGATGTAGGGATGGTTTAATATATGGAAAACCATCAACGTAATCTATTATATAAATAAACTGAAAGATAAAAACCACATGATCATTTCATAAGATGCTGAAAAGCATTTGACAAAATTTAACACCCCTTCATGAAAAAAGTCCTGGAAAGAACAGGAATTCAAGGCCCATACATAAATATAGTAAAAGGTATTTACAGCAAACCAGCAGCTAATATTAAACTAAATGGAAAAAAACTTGAAGAAATCCAACTAAAATCAGGGACTAGACAAGGCTGCCCACTTTCTCCCTACTTATTCAATATAGTTCTCCAAGTCCTAGCCAGGGCAATCAGACAACAAAAGGAAATCAAAGGGATACAGATTGAAAAAGAAGAAGTCAAAATATCACTATTTGCAGATGATAAGATAGTATATTTAAGTGATCCCAAAAGTTCCACCAGAGAACTACTGATAAAACCTTCAGCAAAGTGGCTGGGTATAAAATTATCTCAAATAAATCAGTAGCCTTCCTCTACACAAAAGAGAAAGAAGCTGAGAAAGAAATTAGGGAAATGACACCCTTCATAATAGTACGAAATAATATAAAATACCTTGGTGTGACTTTAACCAAGCAAGTAAAAGATCTGTATGATAATAACTTCAAGCCACTGAAGAAAGAAATTGAAGACCTCAGAAGATGGAAAGATCTCCCATGCTCATGGACTGGCAGGATTAATATAGTAAAAATGGCCATTTTACCAAAAGCAATCTGTAGATTCAATGCAATCCCCATCAAAATACCAATCCAATTATTCAGAGACTTAGACAGAACAATTTGCAAATTCATCTGGAATAACAAAAAACCCAGGATAGTTAAAACTATCCTCAACAATAAAAGAACTTCTGGGGGAATCACTATCCCTGAACTCAAGCAGTATTACAGAGCAGAGCAATTGTGATAAAAAAAACAAAAAACTGTATGGTATTGGTACAGAGACAGACAGATAGAACAATGGAATAGAATTGAAGACCCAGAAATGAACCCACACACCTATGGTCACACACCTATTTTTGACAAAGGAGCCAAAACCATCCAATGGAAAAAAGATAGCATTTTCAGCAAATGGTGCTGGTTCAACTGGAGCTCAGCATGTAGAAGAATTCAGATCGATCCATGCTTATCACCCTGTACAAAGCTTAAGTCCAAGTGGATCAAGGACCTCCACATCAAACCAGATACATTCAAACTAATAGAAGAAAAAGTGGGGAAGCATCTCAAACACATGGGCACTAGAGAAAATTTACTGAACAAAACACCAATGGCTTATGCGCTAAGATTAAGAATCGACAAATGGGATCTCATAAAACTGCAAAGCTTCTGTAAGGCAAAGGACACTGTGGTTAGGACAAAACGGCAACCAACAGATTGGGAAAAGATCTTTACCAATTCCACAACTGATAGAGGGCTTATGTCCAAAATATACAAAGAACTCAAGAAGTTAGACTGAAGGGAGACAAATAACCCTATTAAAAATGGGGTTCAGAGCTAAACAAAGAATTCACAGCTGAGGAATGCTGAATGGCTGAGAAGCACTTAAAGATATCTTCAACATCTTTAGTCATAAGGGAAATTCAAATCAAAACAACCCTGAGAATCCACCTCACACCAGTGAGAATGGGTAAGATCTAAAACTCTGGGGACAGCAGATGCTAGCGAGAATGTGGAGAAAGAAGAACACTCCTCCATTGTTTATGGGATTGCAGACTGATAAAACCATTCTGGAAATCAGTCTGGAGGTTCCTCTGAGAATTGGACATTGAACTACCTGAGGACCCAGCTATACCTCTCTTGGGCATATACCCAAAAGATGTCCCAACATATAACAAAGACACATGCTCCACTATGTTCATAGCAGCCTTATTTATAATAACCAGAAGCTGGTAAGAACCCCAGATGCCCTTCAACAGAGGAATGGATACAGAAAATGTGGTACATCTATACAATGGAATACTACTCAGCTATCAAAAACAATGACTTTAGGAAATGCATAAGCAAATGGACTGAACTGGAAAATATCATCCTGAGTGAGGTAACCCAATCATAGAAAAACACACATGATATGTACTCATTGATAAGTGGATAATAGCCCAAATGCTCTAATTACCCTAGATGCACAGAACACATGAAACTCAAGAAGGATGATCAAAATGAGAATGCTTCACTCCTTCTTTAAAAGGGGAACAAGAATACCCTTGACAGGGAATAGGGAGGCAAAATTTAGAACAGAGCCAGAAGGAACACCCATTCAGAGCCTGCCCCACATGTGGCCCATACATATACAGCCACCAAACTAGATAAGATGTATGAAGCAAAGAGGTGCAGGCTGACAGGTACTGGATGTGTATCTCTCCTGAGAGACACAGCCAGAATATGGCAAATACATAGGCAAATACCAGCAAGAAACCACTGACCTGAGAATGGGACCCCCGTTGAAGGAATCAGAGAAAGGACTGAAAGAGCTCAAGGGGATCGAGATCCCATATGAACAACAATGCCAAGCAACCAGAGCTTCCAGGGACTAAGCCACTACCCAAAGACTATACATGGACTGACCCTGGACTCCAACCTCACAGGTAGCAATGAATAGTCTAGTAAGAGCACCAGTGGAAGGGGAAGCCCTTGGTCCTATCAAGACTGAACCCCCAGTGAATGTGATTGTTGGGGGGAGGGTGATAATGGGGGGAGGATGGGGAGGGGAAGCCCATATAGAAGGGGAGGGACAGGGGTCAGGGGGTCGTTGGCCAGGAAACCAGGAAGGGGAATAGCTATCGAAATGTAAATAAGAAATACTCAAGTTAATAAAGATAAAAAAAATTCTCAGCTAAGTAATATCGAATGGGTGAGAAGTACCTAAAGAAACGTTCAACATCATTAGTCATCAGGGAATTGCATATAAAAACAAGTCTCAGATTGTACCTCAAACTAGTCAGAATGGCTAAGGTAAAAAACTCAGATAACAACAAATGCTGGTGAGGATATGGAGAATGAGGAACACTCCTCCATTTTTGGTGGGATTGCGAAGTTGTACCACTCTGTAAGTCAGTCTGCAGGTTCCTCAGGAAATTGGACATTGTACTACCTCAGAACCCAGCTATAGCTCTCCTTGGCATATACCCAAAAGATGCTCCAAAGTATAATAAAGACACATGAGCCACTATGTTTATAGCAGCCTTATTTATAATAACCAGAGGCTGGAAAGAATCCAGAAGCCCTTCAAAAGATAAATAAAGGAAATGTGGTACATCTATACAATGGAGTACTATTTAGCTATCAAATACAATGACTTCATGAAATTTGTAGGCAATTGGATGGAACTAGAAATATCATCCTGAGTGAAGCAACCCAATCACAAAAAAGTCCCACATGGTATGCACTCACTGATAAGTGGATATTAGCCCCAAAGCTGGGATTATCCAAGATATAATCTATAGACCATATGAAATTCAAGAAGGATGACCAAAGTGTCCCTTCTTAAAAGGGGGAGGAAAAATATTCATAGGAGGGGATATGGAAACAAAGTTTGGAGCAGAGAGTAAAGGAATGTCCATTCAGAGCCTGCCTCACCTGGGGGATTCATTTCATATACAGACACCAAACCAAGACAATATTGCTGATGCCAAGAAGTACATGCTGACAGGATATAGCTGTCTCCTGAGAGGCTCAGCCAGAGCATGACAAATAAAGAGTTGAATGCTAGCAGCAAAATATTGAACTCAGAATCGGGTCCCCATTGGAGGAATTAGAGAAAGTAGCTGAAGGGGCTTGCATCCCCATAAGAACAACAGTACCAAACCAACCAGAGCTCCCAGGGACTAAACCACTAATCAAAGAGTACACATGGACAGACCCATGGCTCTAGATGCATATGTAGCAGAGGATGGTTTTGTTGGGCACCAATGGGAGGAGAAGCCCTTGGTCCTGCCAAGGCTGGACCTCCAAATTTAGGGGAATATCAGGAGGGGGGGGGTTCAGGTGGGAAGGGGGTGTTTTTGGCAAGGGGCAACACCCTTATAGAAGCGGAGGGGGATGGTATAGGGGGCTTATGTCTGGGAAACTGGGAAAGGGAATAACATTTGAAATGTAAACAAAAATATCCAATTAAAAAAAAGAAATAAATAAACTGGGCAAGTCAAGATAAGCCCAGGCAAGTCACTTACTAATAGAAACAATCTCATGCTGCAGTCTTCATGTCCCCATAATGGTTCTGGAATGCCTAGAGATAAAGCAAAAAAGGCCACCTACCCTGATTTTCCTAAACAACAGTTTCTAGCCTCCACACCTTGGTAATGGTTCTAGAATGCCTAGAGACAAAGTAGGATAAAGCTCATCTACCCCTGAACTCCAACGTGTTTTAAATTAAGCCTGCAAGCTCACTTGATTGTCTATTTTGGTAATGGGAGATCCCAGCATGGTGAACTTCTACAGAATAGAACACTCATTATGTTTACCAAAAAAAAAAAGAAAAAAGAAAGGAAGGAAGGAAGGAAGGAAGGAAGGAAGGAAGGAAGAAAGAAAGAAAGAAAGAAAGAAAGAAAGAAAGAAAAGAAAGAAAGAAAGAAAGAAAGAAAGGAAAGAAAGAAATTTGGTAAGGAAGTAAAACTCACTTTAGGTACTCTCACTGCAACAGAAGATGTCAAAATGAAGGAACACTGGATGTATTTTTTAGCACAGGAAGCCTCCTGAGATTTTGATTGCACAGACTTAGTTCAGTGAACTCTTGACTTTACACTGGCAGTGGAAACACAAAAGCATCCAAATTCTCAGAAGAGAGAAGTCTATAACATTCAGACATTGTCCTGAAGGACATATAGTTGTCACCTGAGAGGCTCTGCCAGAGCCTGACAAATACAGAGTCAGATGCTTTCAGCAGGGAGGGATTAGAGCAAGGACTAAAGAAGCTGAGGGTTTGCAACCCCATAGGAAGAACAACAATATCAACCAACCAAACACCCCAGAGCTCCCAGGAACTAAACCACCAACTGATGGCTCCAGCCCCATATGTAGCACAGGATGGCATTGTTGGACAAAAATGGGAGGAGAAGCCCTTGGTCCTGTGAAGGTTCCATGCCCCAGTATTAGGGGAATGCCAGGGCAGAGAGGAGGGAGAGAGTGGGTGAAAGGGTGGTGGAGGAGGGAGGGAGTGGGTGGATAGGTGGGGGAGCACCCTCATAGAAGTAGGGGGAGGGGAGATGGGATGGGGGATAGTGGTTTCTGGAGGGGAAACTGAGAAAGGGAATAACATTTAAAATGTAAATAAAGAAAATATCCAATAAAAGAAATGGGGGGAGGGTGTAGCTACCAAACAGGATGATGGACAGGGGCCTCTTCCCAAGTACTCCAGGGTTGTTATGGATAAGTAACTGCTCTAACAGCTCTATCCCAAATGTTTTCATGTTCATCGGTAAGGCAGCAGGCAGACTTTTAATTCACAAGGCTACAAACTGCCATGGTTAACTTGACAGACCCCAGGTCAAGACTCGGGTAATAACGTGAAAGAGTGACAAAATGATCTCAGATGTTGGAAGAGAATTGCTTTGAAAGAGCATCTCCTGCACATGGTAGAGTAGTACATTATGAGACCACTGAAGCTGTGGTTACCTGTATAGAGCCTGAACCAATATTTCTTCATAGATTGGGAAAGGCTCATTAGACCCTGTGGTGGTCTAAGTGAGATATTCTTTACAATCTTGAGCATTTTAAAAGTTGGTCCCCAGTTGGTAGCCAATCACAGGCAGGTAAATGGAATACATTCAGTGATTATTTTATATCATTCAAAATTGGCTGAAGAAAATATTTACCTGTCCTTACTACAAAGAAATGCTAAATGTTTGAGATAACAGGAGGTGGATGAAATTAAACAACCCTAGCTTCTTTTTCTTTTTTTTTTCCGGCTCTAATTTAATTTAATTTTTTTTTATCATTATTAACTTGAGTATTTCTAATTTACATTTCGATAGCTATTCCCCTTCCCAGTTACCAGGCCAACATCCCCCTAACCCCTTCCCCTCCCCTTCTATATGGGCTTCCCCTCCCCATCCTTCCCCCATTACCACCCTCCCCCCAACAATCACATTCACTGGGGGTTCAGTCTTGATAGGACCCAGGGCTTCCCCTTCCACTGGTGCTCTTACTAGGATATTCATTGCTACCTATGAGGTCAGAGTCCAGGGTCAGTCCATGTATAGTCTTTGGGTAGTGGCTTAGTCCCTGGAAGCTCTGGTTGCTTGGCATTGTTGTACATATGGGGTCTCGAGCCCCTTCAAGCTCTTCCAGTTCTTTCTCTGATTCCTTCAACGGGGGTCCCATTCTCAGGTCAGTGGTTTCTTGCTGGTATTTGCCTATGTATTTGCCATATTCTGGCTGTGTCTCTCAGGAGAGATACACATCCAGTACCTGTCAGCCTGCACCTCTTTGCTTCATACATCTTATCTAGTTTGGTGGCTGTATATGTATGGGCCACATGTGGGGCAGACTCTGAATGGGTGTTCCTTCTGTCTCTGTTCTACACTTCTCGATATTCCCTGTCAAGGGTATTCTTGTTCCCCTTTTAAAGAGAGTGAAGCATTCACATTTTGGTCATCCTTCTTGAGTTTCATGTGTTCTGTGCATCTAGGGTAATTCAAGCATTTGGGCTAATAGCCACTTATCAATGAGTGCATACCCTGTGTGTTTTTCTGTGATTGGGTTACCTCACTCAGGATGATATTTTCCAGTTCCATCCATTTGTCTATGAATTTCATAAGGTCATTGTTTTTAATAGCTGAGTAATATTCCATTGTGTAGATGTACCACATTTTCTGTATCCATTCCTCTGTTGAAGGGCATCTGGGTTGTTTCCAGCTTCTGGCTATTATAAATAAGGCTGCTATGAACATAGTGGAGCACATGTCTTTGTTATATGTTGGGACATCTTTTGGGTATATGCCCAAGAGAGGTATAGCTGGATCCTCAGGTAGTTTAATGTCCAATTTTCTGAGGAACCTCCAGACTGATTTCCAGAATGGTTGTACCAGTCTGCAATTCCACCAACAATGGAGGAGTGTTCCTCTTTCTCCACATCCTTGCCAGCATTTGCTGTCACCTGAGTTTTGATCTTAGCCATTCTCACTGGTGCAGGTGAAATCTCAGTGTTGTTTTACTTTTTGCATTTCCTTATGACTAAAGATGTTGAACATTTCTTTGGTGTTTCTCAGCCATTCGCATTCCTCAGCTAAATTCTTTTGTTTAGCTCTACTTCCATTTTCAATAGGCCAACCTAGCTTCTTTTTGTGACTGTGGATCAAAGTTGGCCTCCTCCCAACCAGCACAGACTACACAGACAACAGCAGGATGCAGTCTTTCTTCTGCTCAATCTCTTACTCCCAGTGTTTCTGTGCTTAGTTGTTTATGGTCACAAATACAAAACTAAATCAAAACACAGATTTCCCTGTTTTGTGAAAAAGCAAAGGAAACATATTTTAAGTTCTTAACAAGGAAAATTTGTTAATAATTAGCTTTAAAACTGCTTTCAAGCCCAATTTTTAAAATATTTTAAGTGGTTAAGTTTATTTAAATGACTTCTTAACTGAAAGTATAATTCTGAGGGCTTAGAATCATGTTTAGCTCATCACTGGAATTCAGCACACTTAGGACAATATTGAGATGTCTTTCAGATAGACTCTTGGTTATTTCATGTACTTTAGTTAATAATAGTACCAAAATAAAAAGTCTAATTATGTGTATTTCTCATTCTTGCATTCAGTGAAACTTAATACTGCCTGAATAATCATATAGAAAAAAAAAAGATCTGGAAAACTAATATAGATATTCCAACTATTAAATTTGGTGTTATATGACAGATGGCCACATAGAATATATATGTAGCTTGAATCCTTCCAGATCATCACTTCAAAATTAAATCCAATATTCGTTAAACACATATTGCTGTGATATATTTTTATTCTGGATATGTCTGTGCTAGGGCATGTTTATGTAGCCAATCTACCTCCTGTGAAACTTTAGAGTTTTGAAAAGGTAGTTAGTCACCCTTCCAGATATGTGTAACCCTAAATATACTTAAACACTAGCATCTGAGGACATTAAAAATGGATGCTATATGCTGACATACCTATTGCTTTCCAATGAGGAAATTATTAATTCACTTCTCCAAATCAGCAATTAAAGGAAGGGCTGATTTGTAAAGACTCTTCTTGCTGTTTTACATAGAAATAATTATATCTCAGTAATAATTTATGACAGTTCCCTCCTCTCCAGGATCTTGATACTTATTTTCTGTCTTTTTTTTTCTTTTGAGGAAATCCATTGCAACTGGAATAAGAGATCTTATTGTCCAGATTTCATTTCCTTGATGATATAGAGCCCATCCACCTTTGAGAAATGTCTAGATAATTTGTTCATTTAAAAACCAGATCATTTACTGCTGGGTTATTTGAGTTCCTTGTATGTGCCCAATACTAGCCACTTTCTGGATAGCAACCTGCAAGTATTTAGAGACTGTTCATTTGTGGTGTAAAAGCTTATGCTTACATACAATCTTATTTGTGAATTTCTATTAATAATTGTGCTTTGGTCATAAAAATATTTTTTCAGACTAATTTTTTGAAGCATTTTCTTCAGAAAGGAAACCAGTATGTCTAAGAAGTGTCTTATCTTCCATATCTATCAAGGCATTATTCCTAACAGCCAGGACATACAATCAAGGACACAGAAACAAATATTACATATTGTTGTAGAATATTTAATCATACTGTGAACCCTGAGATTTTATTACTTACTGAAAAAAACCTGTTTCTAGTTGTGGTGTGGTGCAGCCTATGTCACACACCTTTAATCCTTATGGCTGGAATACAGACATGCCTTTAGTATACACCTTTAATCCCCCCAAATAAAGGTGAAGTTAGTTTGTAGAAGGAAGCACCCATGTATGGACATGACATCTAATTGAGTGGCAGACAAAATGATCAGAGAAAGATTTGACAGAATATGATCTGCCCAACTCTCACAGGAAGAGAGAGGAAGAAGAAGCTACTTAGGAGTAAGAAAAAGTTGAACACAGAGAGAGAGAGAGAGAGAGAGAGAGAGAGAGAGAGAGAGAGAGAGAGAGAGAGAGAGGAAGAAGAAGAAGAAGAAGAAGAAGAAGAAGAAGAAGAAGAAGAAGAAGAAGAAGAAGAAGAAGAAGAAGAAGAAGAAGAAGGTATTTTTACCATGATAGTTATACAGAGACAGGTTGAAGAGTAAATAAGGTAGACACAGGTGATGACAGAACTAGCATGAGAATGAGAAGGAGCCAGAATATTAGAACAGATTGCCAAATAAGTAAAAAGTTCAAGCAGACCAATTCAGTAAGAAACTGAGAGAAGTCACATTAAATCAGTCCACTAGAAGAGTTTGAGTCAGAACACAGCTGAGTTGAATCAGTCAGTAAGGGCTCAGAAGGAGCAAGAAAGAGTAAACTAATTCAGTAGTAAGTCTCAGAGGGTAAAAACATTCTAGACCTAGATTAGATTGTACAAAGGTTAGAAGGTTCCAGTACCATGCCTAGGCTAGCAGATGGAGAAAGTAAACTTTGGTAACAACAATTACCAAATTATTTCACTGGAATTAAAGTTACTTTTAAAGCATATTCATACTTATGTGTGGGAGTTAAAAATGTTAGTATCATAAAAGTAGAATTTAGAATGATGGTTAGCAGAGGTTGTCATAGGGAGATAACAGATGGATTAAGGACAGTTGATAGATACAAAGCTATGATTAAATAGGATGAGTTCTCTAACATTTTATATAGTAAGAAAGCTATGATGAATAGCATGTACTTTTGTATTTAAAATGAGCTAGTAGAAAAAGCTTTGAATGTTTCCAATATAAAACTGTGATAGGACATAGAGTGTATTTCAAGAGCAGACTGCTTGTCTAACAAGCATCAATAAACTTATCAAGAAAACTGAAAAACAAGTAAAATAACAATAGCTTGAATGAAGACATATTAGTTAAGTTCCTAATTGTGTGATGGGCTGAGGGTTTAAGGGCTATATTCCATCACATGAGGGAAGCCATGGTGGCAAGCTCTACATCTGATGAGAGGAGTTTGGGGAAGAGGCTGTTGTTATATCTTGGTAGAAACTGAGAGTAGGGCCAGAATATAACACAAGGCTGGCTCCTTTGAGGCCCCACCTTGGAAATTGTACATCCTAGCAAAACAAACAAACAAAAAAACAAAACAAACAAACAAAAAAACCCACCAGAATCTGGGGCCGAATATTTAAACACAGAAGCCTGTAGAAGACACTTCACAGCTGAACTCCAAGTGCACATGCTATTTCTCCCTCATGTGATCATTATCTATTACATACAGTGAAATATCACCTGTAATATATAAATTACTATGTGCCAATTAAAAAGTATTAAAGATGAAAACTGAAAAAACAACTTGCTTTTCTTTTAAAATTCAAATTTAAAGAGAATGGTTAGAAACACCTCTAGGTTCCCCAATGACTAATTATAGGCTTTTCAGTGATAATTTGATATAGTCAAAAGTTATATACATTTTATAATCAAGAAAGAAGACAAGGAAAGCAAATATAACACCTACAATGTAACCAAAATACTTGAACAACAATGAGAAAAAGAAACAAACTTCACTCCTCATGCTAAAAACAGTTAATAAGTGTTTAATGTGACAAGTGACTTCAAAACTTGCAATTATCTTGCTAAAGGGTATGTCTTCATGGCAGATATAGTATGGTGGTAGGTGTGTGAGTCCTTGCTCTTTACTCCAACACAGTATTGCTTGCTGCTGGTTGAATGAGTCTGTATCTATAAGTTTAATAAAAATCTGTAGAACAAACCTAAATGATACATCTCCCAACTATCCCACTCTCTCATCTTCTTTGATTGATGGTTTATTATGTTGTCAAGGAAGACAAATCTCTAACCTATTATAAGATCTGTTCTAGTTTTCTCAGTGAATGAAATCTCCAGCTGGCAGAATTTCCATTTTCTGAAATACATGCAAGTACCTAGCAATAGTTACTGGATGTCAGTTAAATTTTAGGCACTGGGAATTCAGCAGTATATAAAGCCAAACTTGTTTCCATTCCACTGGAGAGGACTAGGTAACAAAGAAATATATTTGCATATAATATGCTGTTTGGTGATAAATACATGATGTCTGGCAAAGGAGAAAGGATGTTGGTATAATGGGGGTACACATATGGACTCTAGGTAAATATTTAAATGGGGAACTGGCTAGTCTAACTCTTCTGAGAGGTTCCACCCAGCAGCTGACTGAAACAGATATAGAGCTCCACAGCCAAACATTAGCAGAGCAGGGAGAGTCTTGTGGAAGAGTCAGGGGGAAGGAGTGAATGACCAAGAGGAATGCGGTCTCCACAAGAAAACCAACAGAGTCAACTAATCTAGACCCATGAGGGCTCCCATAGAGTGAACCACCAACCAAAGAGCATACATTGGCTGGACCTAGGTCTCCTGAACATATGTACCACATATGCAGCTTGGTCCTATGAAGGTCCCACAGCAAATGGGTTATCCCTGACACTGGTGCCTGCATGAGTATCCTTTTCATTTAATGTGCCAGGGTGGGTTGGTACCCAGGGAGCCTCCCCGTTCCCAGAGGATAAGGGGCTGGGGGTATGAGGAGAGGGTCTGTGTGAGGAGATACTGGGAGGAGAGGAGGTTGCAATCAGAATGTAAAGTGAATAAATCAATTAATGTTATAAAAGAAAAAGAAATAAATGTGGAACTTAAGCAAAGAGGAAAAGGGAACATTCCCAACAAAGATATCAACAAGTGCAGAAGCCCCAGGAAACTCCAGAGAAGATTCTGAAGGACTGCCAGTGAGTTGCAAGAGATGAAGTCAGAGCTCTGTAGGCCAACACATCGTGGTATGGATTTTCATTCAGTAACAACTCAGGATGTTTGGTCCCACTGAATTGAAATAGAAGAGTAAGTGGATAATTTAAAAAGTATTTTCAGAATGCCCTTTCTGGCCCTTCCACCCAGGCCTTTCTGCTGGGACAGACTGCTAGCTAGTCTGCTTCCTGGAAGATACCATATCCTGAGGCATCCCAGGACATCTGCTGCATTCAGGGCACCTGACATCACAACAGGAGACATTCCAGAAGATCTACTGCACTCCCAACACCACAACTTAAAGGCATCCCAGGAATTCCTCTGTACACGGGGCAATTGGCAACTGTCATCACAGTCTGAAGACCACCGAGGGACTCTGTGGCATGTAGGGCAACTGACCCAAATGACTAAAAGCCTCCCTGGAATTCTGCTGCACACAGGGAAACAGAAACCACAGTCCAAAAGAAACCCCACATCTGGAAAACAGCTTCACACAGGAAAACAGCTTGACTGCTCCTCTGAAGACCCAACAGTTTGAGAGCCTGCCAGGGTATCTACTACAGCCAGGGCAACAATAGATCAGCAGCTTCTCCAACAGATCATCCAGTTGGAAGGCTTCACAGGACCTGCTACATCCTGGGCTACAGGCCTACCAGGAGACCTGAAGAAACCTAGGGACACAAGAGGCAGATTCCAGACAGAGTCGCCCAGACCAGCAAATAACCAGGGATAACCGGATGGTGAGACGTAAATGCAAGATCATAAGCAATAGAAGCCAATATATGTGGTCATCACCAGAACCCAGTTTTCCTACCATGGCAAGACCTAAAAATCAGGAAGCTGACCTAAAATCCTATCTCATGAAGATAATAGAGTCCTTTAAGGAGGAGATAAATAAGTCACCGAAAGAAATAAAGGAAAATACAGGTAAACATGTGGAAGCATTTGAAGGAGAAACAAATAAATCCCTTAAAGAAATACAGAAAAACACAATCAAGTTGGTGAAGGAATTGCATAAAGATCTAAAAGTGAGAGTAGAAACAATAAAGAAAACAGAAATGCAGGCAAACCTGGAAAGGGAAAATCTAGGAAAGAGGTCGGGAATTACAGATGTAAGTATGACCAACAGAATACAAGAGATAGAAGAGAGAATCTTAGGTGCAAAAAATACCATAGAAGAGATAGACATAACTGTCAAAGAAAATTCAAAACATAAAAAACTCCTAACCAGAAAGAGGAACACTCCTCCATTGTTGGTGGGGTTGCAGACTGGTACAACCATTCTGGAAATCAGTCTGGAGGTTCCTCAGAAAATTGGACATTGAACTGCCTGAGGATCCAGCTATACCTCTATTGGGCATATACCCAAAAGATGCCCCAACATATAAAAAAGACACGTGCTCCACTATGTTCATCGCAGCCTTATTTATAATAGCCAGAAGCTGGAAAGAACCCAGATGCCCTTCAACAGAGGAATGGATACAGAAAATGTGGTACATCTACACAATGGAATATTACTCAGCTATCAAAAACAATGACTTTATGAAATTCATAGGCAAATGTTTGGACCTGGAAAATATCATCCTGAGTGAGGTAACCCAATCACAGAAAAACACACACGGTATGCACTCATTGATAAGTGGCTATTAGCCGAAATGCTTGAATTACCCTAGATGCCTAGAACAAATGAAACTCAAGACAGATGATCAAAATGTGAATGCTTCACTCCTTCTTTAAAAGGGGAACAAGAATACCCCTGGCAGGGAATAGAGAGGCAAAGATTAAAACAGACACAGAAGGAACACCCATTCAGAGCCTGCCCCACATGTGGCCCATGCATATACAGCCATCCAATTAGACAAGATGGATGAAGCAAAGAAGTGCAGGCCGATAGGAGCCGGATGTAGATCTCTCCCGAGAGACACAGCCAGAATACAGCAAACACAGAGGCGTATGCCAGCAGCAAACCACTGATTTGAGAATAGGACCCCCGTTGAAGGAATCAGAGAAAGAACTGGAAGAGCTTGAAGGGGCTCGAGACCTCATATGTACAACAATGCCAAGCAACCAGAGCTTCCAGGGACTAAGCCACTACCTAAAGACTATACATGGACTGACCCTGGACTCTGAACTCATAGGTAGCAATGAATATCCTAGTAAAAGCACCAGTGGAAGGGGAAGCCCTGGGTCCTGCTAAGACTGAACCCCCAGTGAACTAGACTGTTGGGGGGAGGGCAGCAATGGGGGGAGGGTGGGGAGGGGAACACCCAGAAGGAAGGGGAGGGGGGAGGGGGATATTTGCCCGGAAACCGGAAAGGGAATAACACTTTCGAAATGTATATAAGAAATACTCAAGTTAATAAAAAAAAAAAAAAACCTCCTAACTAAAAACAACCAGGAAATTCAGGACACAATGAAAGGACCAAATCTAAGAATAATTGGAATGGAGGAGAACCAAGAGTCCCAGCTCAAAGGACCTAGAAATGTCTCCAACAAAATCATAGAAGAAAATGTCTCCAACCTAAAGAAAGAGATGGCCATCAAGGTACAAGAAGCCTATAGAACAATAAACAAATGGAACCAGAAAGAAAATCCTCTCATCTCAAAATAATCAAAACACTATACATAGAGAACAAAGAAAGAATATTAAAATATGCAAGGGAAAAGAAATTTTACTAAAATAAAGAAATTTTACTAAAGCTCAAAACACACATTGAACCCCACACAATAATAATGGGAGACTTCAACACCCCACTCTCACCAGTGAACAGGTTATTGAAAGAGAAAATAAGCAGAGACATACATAGTGAAACTAATAGAGGTTATGAAACAAATGGATTTAAGAAATATCTATAGAACATTTCATCATAAAATAAAAGAATATACCTTCTTCTCAGGACCTCATGGTACCTTCTCAAAAATTGACTGTGTAATTGGTTACAAAACAAGCCTCAACATATACAAGAAGACTGAAATAATCCCATGCATCTCACCAGATCACCACAGACTATGGCTGGTCTTCAATAATAGCAAAAACAGTAAAAAGCCCACATATACGTGGAAGCTGAACAACTCTCTACTCAATGATAACTTGGTCATGGAAGAAATAAAAAAAAAATTAAAGACTTCCTGGAATTTAATGAAAATGTTGACACATCATACTCAAACTTAATGGGACACAATGAAAGCAGTGCTAAGAGAAAAAAATCATAGCACTGAGTGCCCTGGTAAAGAAACTGGAGAGATCTTACACTAGCAACTCAACAGCACATCTGAGAGCTCTAGAACAAAAAGAAGCAAACTGATCCAAGAGGAGTAAAAGGCAGGAAATGGTCAAACTCAGGGCTGAAGTGAACCAAATAGAAACAAAGATAACAATACATATAATCAACAAAACCAAAAGCTGGTTCTTTGAGACAATCAACAAAATAGATAAACCCCTAGCCAAACTAACTAAAGGGCCTAGAGGCAGTATCCAAATTAACAAAATCAGAAATGAAAAGGGAGACATAATGACAGAGGAAATCCTTTTTTTTCTTTTTTAAAGATTTATTTACTTGTGTAAGTATATGAGTAAGTTGCTGTCTTCAGACACACTAGAAGAGGGGATCAGATCCCATTACAGATGGTTGTGAGCCACCATATGGTTGCTGGGAATTGAACTCAGGACCTTTGGAAGAGCAGTCAGTGCTCTTAACCACTGAGCCATCTCTCCAGCCCCAGAGGAAATTCAAAATATCATCAGCTCCTACTACAAAAGCCTGTACTCAACAAAACTGGAAAATCTAGATGAAATGGATGATTTTCTAGACAGATACCACATACAAAAGTTAAAGCAAGATCAGGTAAACTATCTAAATAGGTCCATGTCTCATAAGGAAATAGTCATTAAAAACTTCCCAAACAAAAAAAGCCCAGGGCCAGATGGATTTAATGCAGAATTCTACCAGACTTTCAAAAGATACCGGATACCATTATTACTCAAACTATTCCATAAAATAGAAACAGAAGGAACACTACCTAATTCATTCTATGAAGGCACAATTACTCTGATACCTAAACTACAGAAGGATCCAACCAAAAAAGAGAACTTCAGACCAATTTCCCTCATGAATATCGATGCAAAAATACTCAATAAAATTCTTGCAAACCAAATCCAAGAAGACATCAAAATCATCATTCACCATGATCAAGTAGGCTTCATTCCAGTGATGCAAGGTTGGTTCAATATAAGAAAATACATTAACATAATTCACTCTATAAACAAACTTAAAGAAAAAAAAAGCATGATCATCTTCTTAGATGCAGAAAAAGCATTCGACAAAATACAGCATCCCTGCATGTTGAAAGTATTGGAGAGACCAGGAATTCAAGGCCTATACCTAAACATAATAAAAGCAATTTACTGCAAACCAACAGTCAATATCAAATTAAATGGAGATAAATTTGAATCAATCCCACTAAAATCAGGGACAAGACAAGGATGCCCACTCTCTTCATATCTATTTTACATAATACTCAAAGTGCTAGAATGGATACAGAAAATGTGGTTCATTCACATAATAGAATACTACTAAGCTATTAAGAATTTGGATATATTGAGTTTTACAGGCAAATGGATCAAACTAGAAAATATCATCCTGTGTGATGTAACTCAGACCCAAAAGGACATGAATGGTATGTGCTCACTAATAAGTGGAGATATTAATTTAAAAAAAAAGTACAGAATACCCAAGATACAGTCCACAAAACTCAAAAAGTTCAACAAGATGAAGGGCCCAAGTGAGGATGCCTTAGTTCCACTTGGGAGGGAGAAGAAAGCAATCACAAAGGGGGAGGGAGGGAGATACCTGGGAAGGGAAAGGGAACTGGGGGTGGGGTAAGAGGAGAACATGATTTGGTATTGGGTGGGGGAAAAGGACTGAAGCCCTGAGGGCCAGTAGAAAGAATGGAAACAGGCAGCCTAGGGAGGTAGGAGGTTGGGAAGACCCTCTAAAGTCCTGGGAAGTGAGAGATGCTCAGGACTCAAAGGGAGGGACCTTAGATTAAATGCCCCATAGTGTGGAGAGGGGACTGTTGAGACCACCTCCAGCAGAAAGTGAGGGATGAGGTTGCTATCCCACAGTCAAAATTCTGACCCATAATTTTTCCTGCCTGAGAGGAATGTAGGGATGGAAATGCAGAAGAGCCTGAGGAAAAGAAGGTCCAGTGACAGGCCTGAAGTAGGATCCAGCTCATGGGGAAGCCTCAAGGCCTGACACTTACTGAGGCTATGGAGTACTCACAAAAAGGGACCTATCATGACTGCCCTCTGAAAGACTCAAATGAAAGAGAAAGCAGGTGAAAGAGTCAGATGCAGATATGTGCACCCAACCAATGAACAAAAGGTGTTGACCTCTGTTGTGGAATCTGGGAAAAGCTGGAGGAAGCTGGGGAGAAGGGCAACCCTGTAGGAGGACCAGCAGTCTCTATTAACCTGGACCACGAGATCTCTCAGACACTGGATCACTAACCAGGCAGCATATACCAGCTGATATGAGGCTACCAACACATATGCAGCAGAGGACTGCTGGGTCTAGGTTTAGTTAGAGAAGATGCACCTGACCCTCAAGAGATTGGAAGGCCCATGGAGTTTAGAGGTCTGGTGGGGTGGGAACATCCTTGTGGAGACCAGAGGCAGGGGGTAGGCAGGGAGGAGGTATGGGATGTGAAACAGTCAGAGGGTAAACTGGGAAAGGAATAAAATCTGGAGTGTTAAAAAAAAAAGAATACAAAAAGAACACCCTTTCCGTTATAAAATTTATCATTCATTGATTAGGAAATATACCAATAATAAAGAATATATTCTCTATTCTCTTAAACACACACACTAATTGACCTAAAAAATTTGAGAAAGTCAATTTAAAGACTAATAATGAGGTCTGGAGAGGTGGCTCAGTGGTTAGGAGCCCTTGCTGCTCTTCCAGAGGACCTGGGTTCAGTTCCCAGCTCTCATGTCCAGCAATTTACAACCAAGTATAACTCCACCTTCAGGCAAAAAACTCATAGGCACATAGCTACATACAAACACCCCTACACATAAGTAAAAAGAAAAAGAAAAAGAAAGAAAATCAAAATGACAATAAAAATAAAATGAATAAATAAAGGCTGATAATGCATATGAAATGAGTGTGGACCTTTATACCACAAGGTGGTAACCTTGTACCTGCAGCACAGCCTTAACTATGTTGTGAGATATTTACACAAAACATTACAAAATAAAAAATGGGTTAAGAATAGACAGATACAAGTACCAAATTTAAGTCAGGAACATATAAACTATCTAAACAGTCCCATAAGGCCTAATGAAATAGAAGCAATCATTAACAGTATTCCTAGCGTCCCCCCCCCAAAAAAAAATAGCCCATGGCCAAATGGTTTTAGTGGAAACACTTCAAAGAAAAGCTAATACCAATACTTCCCAAACTATTCCACATAGTTGAAAGAGAATGAATATTCCCTAATTTAGTCTATGAAAGCACAGTTACACAAATACATAAGCCACACAAATACCCAACAAAGAAAGAGAATTTCAGACCAATTTCTCTTATGATTGTGGATGCAAAAGTATTCAATAGAGCTAGAGCCCATACCTTGCTGATCTCAGCCTACAGCTCCCTGCTCCCAAACCCCGTGGGAGAGAGAGCTCACCACACAGACAGGTGGGCACTCCTGAGACTGCAGAGAGGGAGAGACCACCAATACTGCCCACCCCTGCCCACATCCCTGGCCCAAGAGGAAACTGTATAGGGCCTCTGGGAACTGGAGGACAGGGGTACTGGAGAGGCAGGTCCGCAGTGGTCCAGACACCTCCTGGACCTGAAGGCACTGATCAACAGCTCTCTGCACCCAGATCCCGTGGGAGGGAGAGCTAAAACTTCAGAGGGGCAGACACGCCTGGGAGGCCAAAATAGACTACACTCTGCCCACATTTCTGATTCCAGAGGAAAACACCTAATGCCATCTGGGACCCCGGTGCACAGGGGCTATGGGAAAAGGCAGCACAGGCCCTCCTGGTTGCCGCCCTCACGGAGAGCTCAAGACCAGGCCCCCACGAACAACTTGAGCCACAGGACCACAGGTAAGACCAACTTTTCTGCTCCAAGCGACCTGCCTGGTGGACTCAGGACACAGTCTCACAGGAACAGCTGAAGACCAGTAGGCAGGAAAGACTACACGCCCGAAATCAGAACACTCTGTTCCCATAACTGGCTGAAAGAAAACAGGGAAACAGGTCTACAGTACTCCTGACACACAGGCCTACAGGACAGTCTAGCCACTGTCAGAAATAGCAGAACAAAGTAACACCAGAGATAATCTGATGGCAAGAGGCAAGCACAGGAACCCAAACAACAGAAACCAAGAATCCGTGGCATCCTCAGAGCCCAATTCTCCCAACAAAGCAAACACTGAATATCCAAACACAACAGAGAAGTAAGACCTAGATTTAAAATCACATTTGATCATGAGGCTGGAGGACTTCAAGAAAGACATGAAGAACTCCCTTAGAGAAATGCAGGAAAATAAACAAGTAGAAGCCTATAGAGAGGAATCGCAAAAATCCCTGAAAGAATTCCAGGAAAACACAATCAAACAGATGAAGGAATTAAAAATGTAAATAGAAGCAATGAAGAAAGCACAAAGGGAAACAACCCTGGATATATAAACCAAAGGAAGAGACAAGGAGCCGCAGATAAAAGCATCACCAACAGAATACAAGAGATAGAAGAGAGAATCTCAGGAGCAGAAGATTTGATAGAAATCATTGACACAATGGTCAAAGATAATGTAAAATGGAAAAAGCTACTGGTCCAAAACATACAGGAAATCCAGGATTCAATGAGAAGATCAAACCTAAGGATATAGGTATAGAAGAGAGTGAAGACTCCCAGCTCAAAGGACCAGTAAATATCTTCAACAAAATCATAGAAGAAAACTTCCCTAACCTAAAGAAAGAGATGCCCATAGGCATACAAGAAGCCTACAGAACTCCAAATAGATTGGACCAGAAAAGAAACACCTCCTGTCACATAATAGTCAAAACACCAAATGCACAAAATAAAGAAAGAATATTAAAAACAGTAAAGGAACAAGGTCAGGTAACATATAAAGGCAGACCTATCAGAATCACACTAGACTTCTTGCTAGAGGCTATGAAAGCCAGAAGATCCTGGACAGATGTCATACAGACCCTAAGAGAACACAAATGCCAGCCCAGGTTACTGTATCCTGCAAAACTCTCAATTAACATAGATGGAGAAACCAAGATATTCCATGACAAAGCCAAATTTACACAATATCTTTCTACAAATCCAGCGCTACAAAGGATAATAAATGGTAAAGCCCAACATAAGGAGGCAAGCTATACCCTAGAAGAAGCAAGAAACTAATCGTCTTGGCAACAAAACAAAGAGAAGAAAAGCACACAAACATAGCCTCACATCCAAATATGAATGTAACAGGAAGCAATAAACACTATTCCTTAATATCTCTCAACATCAATGGACTCAACTCCCCAATAAAAAGACATAGATTAACAAACTCGATACGCAATGAGGACCCTGCATTCTGCTGCCTACAGGAAACACAGCTCAGAGACAAAGACAGACACTACCTCAGAGTGAAAGGCTGGAAAACAACTTTCCAAGCAAATATCAGAAGAAGCAAGCTGGAGTAGCCATTCTAATATCGAATAAAATCGATTTACAACTAAAAGTCATCAAAAAAGATAAAAAAGGACCCTTCATATTCATCAAAGGAAAAATCCACCAAGATGAACTCTCAATCCTAAATATCTATGCTCCAAATACAAGGGCACCTACATACATAAAAGAAACCTTACTAAAGCTCAAAACACACATTGCTCCTCACACAATAATAGTAGGAGATTTCAACACCATACTCTCATCAATGGACAGATCATGGAAACAGAAATTAAAGAGAGACATAGACAGACTAAGAGAAGTCATGAAACAAACGGACCTAACAGATATTTATAGAACATACTATCGTAAAACAAAAGGATATACCTTCTTCTCATCACCTCATGGTACTTTCTTCAAAATTGAACATATAATCAGTCATAAAACAGGCCTCAACAGATACAGAAAGATAGAAATAATCCCATGAGTCCTATCAGACCACCACGGGCTAAAGCTGGTGTTCAATTACAATAAGGGGAGAACGCCCACATATACATGGAAGTTGAACAATGCCCTACTGGTCAAGGAAGAAATAAAGAAAGAAATTAAAGACTTCTTAGAATTTAATGAAAATGAAGGTACAATATACCCAAACTTATGGGACACGATGAAAGCTGTGCTAAGAGGAAAACTCATAGCGCTGAGTGCCTGCAGAAAGAAACAGGAAAGAGCATATGTCAGCAGCTTGACAGCACACCTAAAAGCTCTAGAACAAAAAGAAGCAAATACACCCAGGAGGAGTAGAAGGCAGGAAATAATCAAACTCAGAGCTGAAATCAAACAAGTAGAAACAAAAAGGACCATAGAAAGAATCAACACAACCAAAAGTTGGTTCTTTTTGAAGATCAACAAGAATCATAAACCCTTTGCCAGACTAATGAGAGGACACAGAAAGTGTGTCCAAATTAACAAAATCAGAAATGAAAAGGGAGACATAATGACAGAGTCAGAGGAAATTCAAAAAAAAATCATCAGATCCTACTACAAAAGCCTATATTCAAAAAACTTGAAAATCTGCAGGAAATGGACAATTTCCTAGACAGATACCAGGTGCCGAAGTTAAATCAGGAACAGATAAACCAGGTAAACAACCCCATAACTCCTAAAGCAATAGAAGCTGTCATTAAAGGTCTCCCAACCAAAAAGAGCCCAGGTCCAGACGGGTTCAGTGCAGAATTCTATCAGACCTTCATAGAAGACCTCATACCAATACTATCCAAACTATTCCACAAAATTGAAACAGATGGAGCGCTACCCAATTCCTTCTATGAAGCCACAATTACCCTTATACCTAAACCACACAAAGACCCAACAAAGAAAGAGAACTTCAGACCAATTTCCCTTATGAATATCGATGCAAAAATACTCAATAAAATTCTGGCAAACTGAATCTAAGAGCATATCAAAACAATCATCCACCATGATCAAGTAGCCTTTATCCCAGGCATGCAGAGATGGTTTAATATACGGAAAACCATCAACATAATCCATTATATAAACAAACTGAAAGAACAAATCCACATGATCATTTCAATAGATGCTGAGAAAGCATTTAACAAAATTCAACACCCCTTCATGATAAAAGTCATGGAAAGAAGAGGAAATCAAGGCCCATACCTAAACATATTAAAAGCCATATACAGCAAACAAGTAGCTAACATTAAACTAAATGGACAGGAACTTGAAGCAATCCCACTAAATCAAGGACTACAAAAGGCTGCCCACTCTCTCCCTACTTATTCAATATACTTCTTGAAGTTCTAGCCAGAGCAATCAGACAACAAAAGGAGATCAAGGGGATACAGATCAGAAAAGAAGTCAAAATATCACTATTTGCAGATGATATGATAGTATATTTAAGTGATCCCAAAAGTTCCACCGGAGAACTACTAAAGCTGATAAACAACTTCAGCAAAGTGGCTGGGTATAAAATTAACTCAAATAAATCAGTAGCCTTCCTCTACACAAAAAAGAAAGAAGCTGAGAAAGAAATTAGGGAAACGACAACCTTCATAATAGTACCAAATAATATAAAATACCTTGGTGTGACTTTAACCAAGCAAGTGAAAGATCTGTGTGATAATAACTTCAAGCCACTGAAGAAAGAAATTGAAGACCTCAGAAGATGGAAAGATCTCCCATGCTCATGGACTGGCAGGATTAATATAGTAAAAATGGCCATTTTACCATTTTACCAAAAGCGATCTACAGATTCAATGCAATCCCCATTAAAATACCAATCCAATTATTCAGAGAGCTAGACAGAACAATTTGCAAATTCATCTGGAATAACAAAAAACCCAGGATAGCTAAAACTATCCTCAACAATAAAAGGACTTCTGGGGGAATCACTATCCCTGAACTCAAGCAGTATTACAGAGCAGAGCAATTGTGATAAAAAAAACAAAAAACTGTATGGTATTGGTACAGAGACAGACAGATAGAACAATGGAATAGAATTGAAGACCCAGAAATGAACCCACACACCTATGGTCACACACCTATTTTTGACAAAGGAGCCAAAACCATCCAATGGAAAAAAGATAGCATTTTCAGCAAATGGTGCTGGTTCAACTGGAGCTCAGCATGTAGAAGAATTCAATCGATCCATGCTTATCACCCTGTACAAAGCTTAAGTCCAAGTGGATCAAGGACCTCCACATCAAACCAGATACATTCAAACTAATAGAAGAAAAAGTGGGGAAGCATCTCAAACACATGGGCACTAGAGAAAATTTACTGAACAAAACACCAATGGCTTATGCTCTAAGATCAAGAATCGACAAATGGGATCTCATAAAACTGCAAAGCTTCTGTAAGGCAAAGGACACTGTGGTTAGGACAAAAGCGGCAACCAACAGATTGGGAAAAGATCTTTACCAATCCTACAACAGATAGAGGCCTTATATCCAAAATATACAAAGAACTCAAGAAGTTAGACTGCAGGGAGACAAATAACCCTATTAAAAAATGGGGTTCAGAGCTAAACAGAGAATTCACAGCTGAGGAATGCCGAATGGCTGAGAAACACCTAAAGAAATGTTCAACATCGTTAGTCATAAGGGAAATGCAAATCAAAACAACCCTGAGATTTCACCTCACACCAGTGAGAATGGCTAAGATCAAAAACTTAGGTGACAGCAAATGCTGGCGAGGATGTGGAGAAAGAGGAACACTCCTCCATTGTTGGTGGGGTTGCAGACTGGTACAACCATTCTGGAAATCAGTCTGGAGGTTCCTCAGAAAATTGGACATTGAACTGCCTGAGGATCCAGCTATACCTCTCTTGGGCATATACCCAAAAGATGCCCCAACATATAAAAAAGACACGTGCTCCACTATGTTCATCGCAGCCTTATTTATAATAGCCAGAAGCTGGAAGGAACCCAGATGCCCTTCAACAGAGGAATGGATACAGAAAATGTGGTACATCTACACAATGGAATATTACTCAGCTATCAAAAACAATGACTTTATGAAATTCATAGGCAAATGTTTGGACCTGGAAAATATCATCCTGAGTGAGGTAACCCAATCACAGAAAAACACACATGGTATGCACTCATTGATAAGTGGCTATTAGCCCAAATGCTTGAATTACCCTAGATGCCTAGAACAAATGAAACTCAAGACAGATGATCAAAATGTGAATGCTTCACTCCTTCTTTAAAAGGGGAACAAGAATACCCCTGGCAGGGAATAGAGAGGCAAAGATTAAAACAGACACAGAAGGAACACCCATTCAGAGCCTGCCCCACATGTGGCCCATGCATATACAGCCATCCAATTAGACAAGATGGATGAAGCAAAGAAGTGCAGGCCGATAGGAGCCGGATGTAGATCTCTCCCGAGAGACACAGCCAGAATACAGCAAACACAGAGGCGTATGCCAGCAGCAAACCACTGATTTGAGAATAGGACCCCCGTTGAAGGAATCAGAGAAAGAACTGGAAGAGCTTGAAGGGGCTAGAGACCCCATATGTACAACAATGCCAAGCAACCAGAGCTTCCAGGGACTAAGCCACTACCTAAAGACTATACATGGACTGACCCTGGACTCTGAACTCATAGGTAGCAATGAATATCCTAGTAAAAGCACCAGTGGAAGGGAAGCCCTGGGTCCTGCTAAGACTGAACCCCCAGTGAACTAGATTGTTGGGGGGAGGGCCGCAAGGGGGGGGAGGATGGGGAGGGGAATACCCATAAAGAAGGGGAGGGGGGAGGGGGATGTTTACCTGGAAACCGGGAAAGGGAATAACACTCGAAATGTATATAAGAAATACTCAAGTTAATAAAAAAAAAATTAAAAAAAATGCAATGAAAAAAAAGCCCCCCCCAATAAAAACAAAGAAAAAAAGAATTACTCAAGTAAAATACCTTAAAAAGAGTTTAAACATGTATACACAATATGTTGTAACAAAATAAATCCTTAAATATTTATCAATAAAAAAAATAAGGAATAGTGATTATTTTTTCTGTTATTTTTGTTGTTAGAGGTGAAATTATATTTATGTGGCTACTTTCTTTTCAATTTGTTGAAGGAAGATTACTTTCTTGCTTTTTCTAGGGTTATGTTGGAGTTTTCCATCTATTATCATTTGTAGGGCTTATTTGTGGAAAGATACTGTGTAAATTTGGTTTTGTCATAGAATATCTTACTTTATGTTAATTTACTTATGTTAATTTAGAGCTTTGCTGGATACAATAGCCTGGGCTGGCATTTGTGTTCTCTTAGGGTCTGTATGATATATGCCCAGGATGTTCTGGCTTTCATAGTCTCTGGTGAGAAGTCTGGTGTAATTCTGATAGATCTGCCTTTATATGTTACCTGACATTTTTCCCTTACTGCTTTTAAAATTCTTTGTTTTGTGCATTTGTTGCTTTGACTATTATGTGTGGGCAGGAATTTCTTTTCTGGTTCAATCTATGTGGACTTCTGTAGGCTTCTTGAATGTTCATGGGCATCTCTTTCTTTAGGTTAGCAAAGTTTTCTTCTATAATTTTGTTGAAGATATTTTCTGTCCCTTTAATTTGGGAATAATCACTCTCTTCTATACCTATTATCCTTTGAATTTGTCTTCTCATTGTGTCCTGGATTTTCTGTGTGTTTTGGGTTAGTAGATTTTTACATTTTGCATTTTCTTTGACTATTGTGTCAACGTTTTCTATGGCATCTCCTGCCCCTGAGATTCTCTCTTCAATATCTTGTATTCTGTTGGTGATGCTTGCATCTATGCCTCCTGATCTCTCTCTTAGGTTTTCATTTCCAGGGTTGTCTCTCCTTGTGATATCTTTATTGTTTCTATTTCCATTTTTAGATCCTGGATAGTTTTCTTCAATTTCTTCGCTTAGTTGATTGTGTTTTTCTGTAACTCTTTAAGTATTTTTCTGTTTCCTCTTTAAGGGCTTCTATTTGTTTACCTGTGTTGTCTTGTGTTTCTTTAAGGGGGTTATCTATGCCCTTCTTAAAGTCTTCTATCATCATTATGAGATGTGAATTTAAATACAAATCTTGATTTTTCAGTGTGTTAGGGTATCCAGTACTTGCTGCGGTGTTAAAACCATGTCTGATGATGCCAAGTAGTCTTCGTTTTGGTTGCTTAGGTTCTTGTGCTTGCCTCTCAATGTCTGGTTATCTCTCCTGTTAGTTGGTTTTACATTGTTTGACTAGAGCTTGTCCCTCTTGTGTGGGTCTGTGATCTTAGGAGTGAGAGCATTCCTGGGATATCAGCTTTCTCCTTGAAGGTTTTGTATCCACAGGATTGTGGGAGAGCATTATTAGCTCTGGGCAAAGATGGAGACCAGAAGGTTCCTGTCCCAGGTTTCTCTGTGGTTCCCGTGTCCTGTGTGCTCCTGGTGGGTCCCTCTTTTTACACTTAGTGGAACAAAAGTAGGGTCTCACCTGTGGACCTATAGTGAGAGCGCTCCTGGGAGACCTGCTCTCTCCAGGCAGGCTTTGTGTCCGGAGGGCTGTGGGACAGCCTTAGCTCTGGGTGCAGAAGGAGACTGGAAGCAAATTGATCCATTTTTATCTACTTACACAAAGCTCAATTCCAAGTGGATCAAGGAACCCTACATAAAACCAGTAGTAGAAGAGAAAGTGGGAAAGAGCCTTAAACACAGGGGGGATTTTTCCTGAACTGAAGACCAATGGCTCAGGCTCTAACATCACAAATCGACAAATAGGACCTCATGAAACTGAAAAGCTTCTATAAGGCAAAGGACATTGTCATCTAAATGATACAACAAACTCTCAAAAATAGACTCCAGAAAACCAAATAACCCACTTAAAAATGGGGTACAAAGATATACAAATAATTCTCATTTAACGAATCTCCAAAGGCCCAGAAGCAACTAAATCAATGTTCAACTTCCTTAGTTATCAGGACACACAAAGAAAAACAACCCTAAGATTCTACTTTACACAAGTCAGAATGGCTAAGATCAAAAACTCAGGTGACAACAGATGTTGGTAAAGATGAGGAGAAAGAGGAACACTCCATTGCTGGTGGGATTGCAAGTTTCTATAACCACTCTGGAAATCAGTCTGGAGGTTCCTCACTAAATTGAAAATAGCTCTACCTGAAGAACCAGGTTTTCTGTTACTGTGTATTTACCCAGTGCTCCAATATATAACAAGGACACATGGTCCACTATGTTCATAACAGTGTGAAGGTAGAAACAACTCAGATGTCCCTCAGTTCAAAAGTGGATACAAAAAAATGTGGTACTTTTATACTACTCAGCTAATAAAAATGGCAAGTTTACAAATTTTGCCAGCAAATGGATGGAACTAAAAAAATATTATCCTGAGTGAGGTTGCACAGATCCAGAAGGATACATGGTAAGATCTGAGTGATAAGTGGATATTAGCCCAAAAGCTCAGAATATCAGTCATATAACTCAAAGACCATATGATAGTTAATGAGAAGGAAGGCCATATTTTGGATACTTCAAACCCACTTAGAAGGGGGAACAAAACAATCATGGGAAGCAGAGGATGGGAGAGATCTGGATCAGACAGGGGAGGGAAAGGGAGAGGAAAAAGGTGAGCAGGACTAGGTATGGGAAGAGGCAGGAGAGAAGTCCAGAGGGCCAGGAAAATGAACAGAAATAAGAGGCAGTGGGGTGTGGATAACTTGAGAACCACTAGAAAGACCCAGAAGTCAGGAATGAGAGAATCTCCCAGTACCCAATGGGGATGACATTAGCTGAAATACACAACAAAGGGGAGATAGAATCTGAACAGATGGCCTCCAGTAGATAGACATGGCCCCTTGTGGAGAAATGAGGCTACCTACCCATGTAAATAATTTTAACCCAGAATTATTCCTGTCTAAAAGAAATGCAGAGAAAAAATGGAGCAGCCCACTTTGTGATCCATTCCATCCACAGACACCAAACCCCAACACTATTGCTGATATCAATATGTGCTTACAGACAGGAGCCTGGTATAGCTGTCCTTTGAGAGGCTCTGCCAGTACCTGACTAAGACAGATGTAGATACTCACAGCCAACCATTGGACTGAGCCCCAGGACACCAGTGGAAGAAATAGGGGAAGGAGTGAAGGAATTGAAGGGGATTTCAACCCAATAGGAAAAACAACAGTATTAATCAACCAGAACTCTCAGAGCTCTCAGGGACCGAACCACCAACCAAAGAATATACTTGAACCAGCCCAAGGCTCTGGCTACATATGTATCAGAGGACTGCCTCATCTGGCATCGGTGGGAGGGGAAGCTCTCAGTCCTGTGGAGGCTTGATGCCTCAGAGAAGGGGGATGCTAGAAGTAAGGCAGGAGTGTGCGGGTGGTTGGAGGAGTACCCTCTTAGAGGCAAAGGGGAACGAAATGGGGTAGGGGTGGAGTTTGTGAAGGGGAGGCTAGAAAGGTGGATAACATTTGAAATATAAACAAATAAAATGACTAATAACAAAAAAGATTTCTAAATTCTCCTAACAATGGAAGTATTAATAAAAAAATTTTGGTTGTGGCCATTTGACAAAAGCTGTTGTCTTCAGTGCTAGTGAGAGCTTATATACAATTCAGGTACCAGAAAAGTCTATTAAGTGGCCAGAACAATGCCCCCACACTTAAACACTGAGTAATATACTGTTCCTTAGTGACATAAGCTAGGGAGACCCTTTAATAGTTAATACTTGACATTTACTTTTCTCAGTGCAGTTGCTAGTGCAATACAAATGGTACAGCACTGCTAACTGGAACATATGGTTTGAAGTCCTAATCAGTAATGCTTTAAATTCTATTTTTTCTCAAAATGAAAGTCTATATTTCGCTGTTTCTTTTGTTTGAATATTCACACCTTCAAGGTCTGTTTGTAAATACAGTCAGAATATCAAAGGGCCTGCTCAGAAATCTGGCAACCACCACCTCCACTGTTAAAGGGTGACCAGTGCATTAGGAATGCCTCCAGTTCTCAGGTTTCTTATTAAAAGAAATTCCATATAGACCCAAGTCCTATTCCGAAACATCTTTTTATCAGTTTGTGAATGTGACCAAGTCATTTTCCAAGTTCTGTTCTAATCTTAAAACATGTAAGGAATGTCTGCCTTTTATAAATCTTTCTCTATAGTTAGAATGAAAAATTTAAAGTACAAAGGTAAAAATGGTTTAAACAGAGGTACAGGATGTGACCATCGCTGTTACTATGAGCTGCCTTTTGCTCCTTCACCCACCTGGAAGGATGGTCTGCTTGTATCTCTTCCTTCTTCAGTCATAAAATAACTACTGTCCTCTTTTCTACTCTTTGAAGCAAAGTGCATACACTGGCTATTATCTTCCTTCTGTCTCATGTGAGTGCACTACCAAAAATGTACCCAGGTATATTCGTGGATATTACTTTTATTCAAGTGGCTAATACATGGTAGGAATTATGCTTGTCAATTTACATGCCTCACTAAACTAGGATTTTATTCTATAATTGTATATTCTATTTCACAGTATTCTGTGACGTTTACACTTATAATTATTGCCATCAGAATTGTTATCAACCATGGGCTTTGTTACACTGATGTTTTTCAACACCCCAGGTGTGTTTGGGTCTCTTTGCAATCAGCTATATGTTGGACATTCCCAAATAAGTGCTAGGTAGACGCACATAGGAAATTATTTTCTTCATGCTTTCCTGTGCTCCTTTTTATGTGTCTCATATTTTAAATTTTTGTGTCTTATATAAAACAACAAATCAGGACGAGGCAAAGCTATAGCTTTGGAAGGGAATACGTGTGGAAAAGTATAAGATGGTTTAGGTTGGCACAGAGGGAAAATTTAAAAGCAAAACATCACTAGAGGGAAATTGATAATAAAGTGATTTAGTTTGGAACTTAAGACTTCTTCAGATACCAACTTATACCTCCGGCATCACCTAATAGCTGGATGTGAAAATACAGAAACAGCTCTATTCTATCACTGCGTGCTGTTGGATAACTCAGGGCTTTCAATCAGTGAGGTCCTTGATGCCACAAGTTTAATCTTTTATCACACATGCCTTGGCTTGGATTGCTTAGTGTTGGGTGAGGTTTTACATGTTTATTCCATTAGCTTTGGCACTCCACATACAATTTATATTCCCTCCATAAAATTATATAAATCTTAGAAAGTACAAATATCTTATATCCTCTGTGCTTCCATTAGAGATATTGATCCTGCCAGCAAGCATCCCAGGCATTCTGAATAAGCTCTATGGAAGAGGGAAGATCAAGCTCACCTTTCAAACTCTAACATCCCCTGAGGCCAAGGAGTCATTTACGCCTACATATCAGTTTGCTTTCTCTAATGTATCATTATAAACTTATTAAAGTAGGTTTTCCCAAGCTGAAGAAAATCAAGTTTGGGGAATTCTAAAAGCATTGAAAGTTCATAATGATGTTTACTCTTCAGATAAAGATGGTTATCTTTAAAAACACCTTCATGTCAGAGTTAATGGCATTTTTATACTGGGATGAATTATTTGGCTTCTCAGAACAGCAGTATACCATCAGAGAGTCATTTCCATCTTGCTTAATATCTCTTTTCATTTATAAATGGTACACTTCATTTCTATTATACCCAAAAACTGAAACTTCATGAAATAATGAATATGTTTTCTAAATCCTAAAGTTTAAATCAGATGAAAAGTGCTCCTTAGCAATCTTGTTCATTTGGTTCATAAATAATGGCTTTGGGAACTTGATGTTTTGTTCTCAATTTTCTTTTCTTTTTCTTTTTTGGGGGGTGAGGGACAGAGAGAAGGCAGGGTTTTACAAGATAGCCCAAGTTAACCTGGAATTTGCAACCTTCCTTCTTCAGCCCTCCCATTTCTAAGGTTGTAACTGTGCCGACGACTTACCTAGATGCAAGGTGACTTTTGAAAACAATTTGGATTCTGAAATCCTTCCTGTGTCATTTCACTTACTGTTCTGCAGTTTGGTATAATTAGGAAAAGATAAAGTTTTATCAGTTCAGTCTAATATCTGAAAGAGCAAAGTTTAAAAGCATTGCGTAGAGTATTTGAAACAACTAGACAAACTGGAGAGAAACTCAGAGCTCCTCTGTGCTTTTCTCTCTGACTACTTAGACTCTGGGTTGTCCCAAGATTAATGACAAGAGCTAGAGGGTGGAGAGGAGAGACAGGGCTGTCAGTCAGAAAACAGTCCTGTCACATTCCTGAACAAGAGCTAACCCTTACCACAGGCACTATCTCTAGCATACTTGCTCAGTGTGATAGGTTTATGGCTTCAAACAATCTAGGAGTGCTAATTAGTTCTCCTCCGAATTTTCTTGTCTATGAAATGTCTCTGCCTTGGTTATCCTAATCCATAGCCAACACAGCTATAATGGAAACAACTTAGGTTTTACTTCCCTGGATTTTTTTTAAATAAAAATATTCTTTTTTTTTTTATAAATCTATTTTATTTATTTATTTATTTATTTTTTATTAACTTGAGTATTTCTTATATACATTTCGAGTGTTATTCCCTTTCCCGGTTTCCGGGCAAACATCCCCCCCCCCCCCCCCCCCTTATGAGTGTTCCCCCCCCCCCTCCCCCCATTGCCGCCCTCCCCACGACAGTCTAGTTCACTGTGGGTTCAGTCTTAGCAGGACCCAGGGCTTCCCCTTCCACTGGTGCACTTACTAGGATATTCATTGCTACCTATGAGGTCAGAGTCCAGGGTCAGTCCATGTATAGTCTTTAGGTAGTGGCTTAGTCCCTGGAAGCTCTGGTTGCTTGGCATTGTTGTACATATGGGGTCTCAAGCCCCTTCAAGCTCTTCCAGTTCTTTCTCTGATTCCTTCAACGGGGGTCGCGTTCTCAGTTCAGTGGTTTGCTGCTGGCATTCGCCTCTGTATTTGCTGGATTCTGGCTGTGTCTCTCAGGATCGATCTACATCCGGCTCCTGTCGGTCTGCACTTCTTTGCTTCATCCATCTTGTCTAATTGGGTGGCTGTATATGTATGGGCCACATGTGGGGCAGGCTCTGAATGGGTGTTCCTTCAGTCTCTGTTTTAATCTTTGCCTCTCTCTTCCCTGCCAAGGGTATTCTTGTTCCCCTTTTAAAGAAGGAGTGAAGCCTTCACATTTTGATCATCCGTCTTGAGTTTCATTTGTTCTAGGCATCTAGGGTAATTGAAGCATTTGGGCTAATACCACTTATCAGTGAGTGCATACCATGTATGTCTTTCTGTGATTGGGTTAGCTCACTCAGGATGATATTTTCCAGTTCCAACCATTTGCCTACGAATTTCATAAAGTCGTTGTTTTTGATAGCTGAGTAATATTCCATTGTGTAGATGTACCACATTTTCTGTATCCATTCCTCTGTTGAAGGGCATCTGGGTTCTTTCCAGCTTCTGGCTATTATAAATAAGGCTGCGATGAACATAGTGGAGCACGTGTCTTTTTATATGTTGGGGCATCTTTTGGGTATATGCCCAAGAGAGGTATAGCTGGATCCTCAGGCAGTTCAATGTCCAATTTTCTGAGGAACCTCCAGACTGATTTCCAGAATGGTTGTACCAGTCTGCAATCCCACCAACAATGGAGGAGTGTTCCTCTTTCTCCTCATCCTCTCCAGCATTTGCTGTCACCTAAGTTTTTGATCTTAGCCATTCTCACTGGTGTGAGGTGAAATCTCAGGGTTGTTTTGATTTGCATTTCCCTGATGACTAAAGATGTTGAACATTTCTTTAGGTGTTTCTCAGCCATTCGGCATTCCTCAGCTGTGAATTCTTTGTTTAGCTCTGAACCCCATTTTTTAATAGGGTTATTTGTCTCCCTGCGGTCTAACTTTTTGAGTTCTTTGTATATTTTGGATATAAGCCCTCTATCTGTTGTAGGATTGGTAAAGATCTTTTCCCAATCTGTTGGTTGCCGTTTTGTCCTAACCACAGTGTCCTTTGCCTTACAGAAGCTTTGTAGTTTTATGAGATCCCATTTGTCGATTCTTGATCTTAGAGCATAAGCCATTGGTGTTTTGTTCAGGAAATTTTTTCCAGTGCCCATGTGTTCCAGATGCTTCCCTAGTTTTTCTTTTTTTTTTTTTTTTTTTTTTTTTTTTCTTTTTCGGACCTGGGGACCCGAACCCAGGGGTCTTTGCTGCTTAGGCGAGCACTCTACCCTGAGCTAAATCCCCAACCCCCCTAGTTTTTCTTCTATTAGTTTGAGTGTGTCTGGTTTAATGTGGAGGTCCTTGATCCACTTGGACTTAAGCTTTGTACAGGGTGATAAGCATGGATCGATCTGCATTCTTCTACATGTTGACCTCCAGTTGAACCAGCACCATTTGCTGAAAATGCTATCTTTTTTTCCATTGGATGGTTTTGGCTCCTTTGTCAAAAAATCAAGTGACCATAGGTGTGTGGGTTCATTTCTGGGTCTTCAATTCTATTCCATTGGTCTATCTGTCTGTCTCTGTACCAATACCATGCAGTTTTTACCACTATTGCTCTGTAATACTGCTTGAGTTCAGGGATAGCGATTCCCCCTGAAGTCCTTTTATTGTTGAGGATAGTTTTAGCTATCCTGGGTTTTTTGTTATTCCAGATGAATTTGCAAATTGTTCTGTCTAACTCTTTGAAGAATTGGATTGGTATTTTGATGCGGATTGCATTGAATCTGTAGATCGCTTTTGGTAAAATGGCCATTTTTACTATATTAATCCTGCCAATCCATGAGCATGGGAGATCTTTCCATCTTCTGAGGTCTTCTTTAATTTCGTTCTTCAGAGTCTTGAAGTTCTTGTTGTACAAATCTTTTACTTGCTTGGTTAAAGTCACACCGAGGTACTTTATATTATTTGGGTCTATTATGAAGGGTGTCGTTTCCCTAATTTCTTTCTCGGCCTGTTTCTCTTTTGTGTAGAGGAAGGCTACTGATTTATTTGAGTTAATTTTATACCCAGCCACTTTGCTGAAGTGGTGTATCAGCTTTAGTAGTTCTCTGGTGGAACTTTTGGGATCACTTAAATATACTATCATATCATCTGCAAATAGTGATATTTTGACTTCTTCTTTTCCGATCCGTATCCCCTTGACCTCCTTTTGTTGTCTGATTGCTCTGGCTAGAACTTCAAGAACTATATTGAATAAGTGGGGAGAGAGTGGGCAGCCTTGTCTAGTCCCTGATTTTAGTGGGATTGCTTCAAGTTTCTCTCCATTTAGTTTAATGTTAGCCACTGGTTTGCTGTATATGGCTTTTACTATGTTTAGGTATGGTCCTTGGATTCCTATTCTTTCCAGAACTTTTATCATGAAGGGGTGTTGAATTTTGTCAAATGCTTTCTCAGCATCTAATGAAATGATCATGTGATTTTGTTCTTTCAGTTTGTTTATATAATGGATCACGTTGATGGTTTTCCGTATATTAAACTATCCCTGCATGCCTGGGATGAAGCCTACTTGATCATGGTGGATGATTGTTTTGATGTGCTCTTGGATTCGGTTTGCCAGAATTTTGTTGAGTATTTTTGCGTCGATGTTCATAAGGGAAATTGGTCTGAAGTTCTCTTTCTTTGTTGGGTCTTTGTGTGGTTTAGGTATAAGAGTAATTGTGGCTTCATAGAAGGAGTTCGGTAGTGCTCCATCTCTTTCAATTTTGTGGAATAGTTTGGATAATATTGGTATGAGGTCTTCTATGAAGGTCTGATAGAATTCTGCACTAAACCCGTCTGACCTGGGCTCTTTTTGGTTGGGAGACCTTTAATGACTGCTTTATTTCCTTAGGAGTTATGGGGTTGTTTAACTGGTTTATCTGTTCCTGATTTAACTTCGGTACCTGGTATCTGTCTAGGAAATTGTCCATTTCCTGCAGATTTTCAAGTTTTGTTGAATATAGGCTTTTATAGTAAGATCTGATGATTTTTTGAATTTCCTCTGAATCTGTAGTTATGTCTCCCTTTTCATTTCTGATTTTGTTAATTTGGACACACTCTCTGTGTCCTCTCCTTAGTCTGGCTAAGGGTTTATCTATCTTGTTGATTTTCTCAAAGAACCAACTTTTGGTTCTGTTGATTCTTTCTATGGTCCTTTTTGTTTCTACTTGGTTGATTTCAGCTCTGAGTTTAATTATTTCCTGCCTTCTACTCCTCCTGCGTGTATTTGCTTCTTTTTGTTCTAGAGCTTTTAGGTGTGCTGTCAAGCTGCTGACATATGCTCTTTCCTGTTTCTTTCTGCAGGCACTCAGCGCTATGAGTTTTCCTCTTAGCACAGCTTTCATCGTGTCCCATAAGTTTGGGTATGTTGTACCTTCATTTTCATTAAATTCTAAAAAGTTTTTAATTTCTTTCTTTATTTCTTCCTTGACCAGGTTATCATTGAGTAGAGCATTGTTCAATTTCCACGTATATGTGGGCATTCTCCCCTTATTGTTATTGAAGACCAGCTTTAGGCCGTGGTGGTCCAATAGCACTCATGGGATTATTTCTATCTTTCTGTACCTGTTGAGGCCCGTTTTTTGACCAATTATATGGTCAATTTTGGAGAAAGTACCATGAGGAGCTGAGAAGAAGGTATATCCTTTTGCATTAGGGTAGAACGTTCTATAAATATCCGTTAAGTCCATTTGGCTCATGACTTCTCTTAGTCTGTCTACGTCTCTGTTTAATTTCTGTTTCCATGATCTGTCCATTGATGAGAGTGGGGTGTTGAAGTCTCCTACTATTATTGTGTGAGGTGCAATGTGTGTTTTGAGCTTTAGTAAGGTTTCTTTTACGTATGTAGGTGCCCTTGTATTTGGGGCATAGATATTTAGGATTGAGAGTTCATCTTGGTGGATTTTTCCTTTGATAAATATAAAGTGTCCTTCCTTATCTTTTTTTGATGACTTTTAGTTGAAAATTGACTTTATTTGATATTAGAATGGCTACTCCAGCTTGCTTCTTCCTGACCATTTGCTTGGAAAGTTGTTTTCCAGCCTTTCACTCTGAGGTAGTGTCTGTCTTTGTCTCTGAGGTGTGTTTCCTGTAGGCAGCAGAATGCAGGGTCCTCGCTATGTATCCAGTTTGTTAATCTATGTCTTTTTATTGGGGAGTTGAGGCCATTGATGTTGAGAGATATTAAGGAATAGTGATTATTGCTTCCTGTTATATTCATATTTGGATGTGAGGTTATGTTTGTGTGCTTTTCTTCTCTTTGTTTTGTTGCCAAGACGATTAGTTTCTTGCCTCTTCTAGGGTATAGCTTGCCTCCTTATGTTGGGCTTTACCATTTATTATCCTTTGTAGTGCTGGATTTGTAGAAAGATATTGTGTAAATTTGGTTTTGTCATGGAATATCTTGGTTTCTCCATCTATGTTAATTGAGAGTTTTGCAGGATACAGTAGCCTGGGCTGGCATTTGTGTTCTCTTAGTGTCTGTATGACATCAGTCCAGGATCTTCTGGCCTTCATAGTTTCTGGCGAAAAGTCAGGTGTGATCCTGATAGGTCTGCCTTTATATGTTACTTGACCTTTTTCCCTTACTGCTTTTAATATTCTTTCTTTATTTTGTGCGTTTGGTGTTTTGACTATTATGTGACGGGAGGTGTTTCTTTTCTGGTCCAATCTATTTGGAGTTCTGTAGGCTTCTTGTATGCCTATGGGTATCTCTTTTTTTAGGTTAGGGAAGTTTACTTCTATGATTTTGTTGAAGATATGTACTGGTCCTTTGAGCTGGGAGTCTTCACTCTCTTCTATACCCATTATCCTTAGGTTTGATCTTCTCATTGAGTCCTGGATTTCCTGTATGTTTTGGACCAGTAGCTTTTTCCGCTTACATTATCTTTGACAGTTGAGTCAATGATTTCTATGGAATCTTCTGCTCCTGAGATTCTCTCTCCATCTCTTGTATTCTGTTGGTAAAGCTTGTATCTACAGCTCCTTGTCTCTTCTTTTGGTTTTCTATATCCAGGGTTGTTTCCATGTGTTCTTTCTTGATTGCTTCTATTTCCATTTTTAATTCCTTCAACTGTTTGATTGTGTTTTCCTGGAATTCTTTCAGGGATTTTTTGTGTCTCCTCTCTATGGGGCTTCTACTTGTTTATTTATGTTTTCCCTGGAATTCTTTCAGGCATTTTTTAGATTCCTCTCTGTAGGCTTCTACTTGTTCTGTAAGGAGTTCATCATGTCTTTCTTGAAGTTCTCCAACATCATGGTCAAATATGATTTTGAATCTAGATCTTGCTTTTCTGGTGTGTTTGGATATTCCATGTTTGTTTTGATGGGAGAATTGGGTCTGGTGCCATGTAGTCTTGGTTTCTGTTGCTTGGGTTCCTGCGCTTGCCTCTCGCCATCAAATTATCTCTAGTGTTACTTTGTTCTGCTATTTCTGACAGTGGCTAAACTGTCCTATAGGCCTGTGTGTCAGGAGTGCTGTAGACCTGTTTTCCTCTCTTTCAGTCAGTTATGGGGACAGAGTGTTCTGCTTTTGGGCGTGTAGTTTTTCCTTTCTACAAGTCTTCAGCTGTTCCTGTGGACTTGTGCCTTGAGTTCACCAGGCAGGTCACTTGCAGCAGAAAAGTTGGTCTTACCTGTGGTCCCAAGGCTCAAGTTCACTCGCGGGGTGCTGCCCACGGGCTCTCCGCGGCGGCAGTGACCAGGAAGATCTGCGCCGCCCCTTCCGGGAGCCTCCGTGCACCAGGGTTCCAGATGGATTCTGGTGCTTTCCTCTGGAATCAGTAATGTGTGCAGAGAGTAGTCTCTTCTGGTTTCGCAGCCGTGTCTGCCTCTCTGAAGGTTTAGCTCTCCCTCCCACGGGATTTGGGTGCAGAGAACTGTTTATCTGGTCTGTTTCCTTCAGGTTCCAGCGTGTCTCAGGCAGGGCCCTGCCGCCCTGGGCCCTCCCCACAGGAACCCAGAGGCCTTGTGTACTTTCCTCTTGGGCCAGGGATGTGGGCAGGGGTGGGCAGTGTTGGTGGTCTCTTCCGCCTGCAGCCTCAGGAGTGCCCACCTGACCAGGCGGTAAGGTCTGTCTCCCACGGGCTCTGGGAGCAGAGAGCTGCTGCGGGCCGGGATCCGCGGGTGTGGGACTTCCGGTAAACACCAAATAAAAATATTCTTAACACCCCTATTTAGACTTGTTACTCAAAGTTGTGAGCCTTTAAAGGGTTTACCTTATTAAGTAAGGTCCATTGAAGGCCACCTCCTTTTGACTGACTTGGGGAGACATTGCATGTGTAAAAGCAGCACAGCCAACCAACAGAGTGACATTCCCGCAATTCAGTCTGTCTTTTCTGAAGGCTTAGTATATGAGGACTTAGGTCATTAGGAACCATTATAGAATTCTGCCTACGCTACAAGTCCTAAATCTACTTTTATTTGGGTGATTTATTACATTCTATCTTCTAGATCTCAATATAGGGTCCCCAGGTAGATGTACAGGCCACAGCTAATCAAAGAATTATGCTGATTTGGTCAGGGCTCTCTTCATAGAGAATTCTCAGAATACTTCCTACTGCATCTTCTTCAATTACACTAAACTTAATAAAAATGTGCAGAGTTTGTTCTTCCTGGGGCTCTGACATCTAATACGTAATTATAAATCAATAGCATAGAAAGAAAAGCATCATATACTTCAAATCTGTATGGTTATAGTATGTACTCTTCAACCACAATATATCTAAAATGTGTTGCCTTTACTCATAACTTTTAAAACAGTTCATTATTTTCTTGTGAAAAATTAAATACTCCAGTTTACTGAATAGTGGTAGCCTATGTTGGAACAATAGCAAGCCATTTGAGATGTTGTCTTTTCACTTTATTAACTTTTTGGACAGATGATTGAGTAAAAAGCAGAAGCCATTGACTTTTGATATAGGTTCTATCATTTGTAACAGCAAAGAATATTTGTGCTTATCAATATTGTTGTATCAAAATAGCAAAACCAAGAGCAGAAAAAGAAAGCAATTTCCAATCACTTAAAAATACCACAAAGTACTATAACCTAGCTTTGCTTCTCTGGTAGGTTTGAGGCCTAAAACTGATTTCTTTTCAGGAATATAAAGTATACCAAAGAGCAACTCTGAAATTATTCACAGGTGATTAGCATGCTATTTAAAGAAAGTAGGAGCTTTACACTTTAAACAGGCAGACTAAAAACTGCAGGCATTATCTTCAAAGTCAGAAGAATAGTTGCCTTTTTTCCAGCCCTCAGCATCCTGCTTTTCTTTCTCTGTAAGAAGATGGGTTGGTGCGTTGGAGTATGTAGTTCAGAGACACAATGAGAAGGCTGTCAACATCAGTCACCTGTTAAGGCTAAAACAGAAATATGCCAAAGAAGCCCACAGAAAAGAAAATGCCAGAACTCATTAGAATCTATAATACACACTAAAAATAATGGGAAAGCAAAGACCCTTGCAGTTGCCATTTAGATAAATACTCAACACTTTGTTACATCAATCATGTTTAGTTACTATCATGTTAAAGTAATAATATTGCCAGGCAGGTGGTGCACACCTTTAATTTTAGCATTCAGGAGGCAGGGATAGGCAGATCTCTTTGAGCTCTAGGGCAGTCTGGTCTACAGAGTGAATTCCAGGATAGCCAAGGCAACATAGAGAAACACTGTCTCAAAAATACAAAAGAGAAGCAGCAAGAGGAGGAGGAGAAAGAGGAGAAGGAGAAAGAGGAAGAGGAGGAGGAGGAAGAGGAGGAAGAGGAAGAGAAAGAGGAGGGTCTAATAGAAGGGCTTACTTGGTACATTGCACAAGATCTTACAAGCAGGGTCCCAACTCTCTTAACAGCTTGTTCCTAGGAAGACCATATTTTTGTGATGCCCAGTTTGCAGATAGGATTTAGTTCTTGTCTCCCTGATGACAAACCTGTGTTGTGACTGACTTACCTCCCTAAACACCAAAGGCTTTCTACATCCATTCTTTTCTCTCATGCTGTTAACTTTCTATAGCTAGAACTTGCTTGGCCCTGTGCCTGAGCCAGGCCATTAGTAACCCAACCTTGGGAGCAGCATTTAATTGAAAAAAACCCAAAAAACTGTGAAGTGCTCTTGGTTCCTCACTGAGACATTCTGAAGAAAAGTCTACACCAAGTCCAAGAGCACTCACCACTAGAGGTCAGCTGCGCCTTCATTTACTCACAGGGCAGCATATCTTTCCCTTCCCAGTCTCCTCCTTATCCTTACCCTGGCTTCCTGGAATTGTCTGCCAAAGAAACTCACATTCCCATGGCCGGGTTTTTTCCTAGGGCTTAAAAAGTGATTACTTATTCTATGACACTAATAAAGTATTAAAAACAACTGAAATTTCAGAATTCTCAATACTCCTGGAAAAAGCCATTTATTTTACTTGTATAATTATACTCAAAAACTTTCTCTAATAAAGAGCAGCAAAGGTTTTCCAGTTTAGCTAGCAATTCTTCTCTAATAACTTTATTCAATAAGTGGTAAGTTCTTGGTACATAAAAATTTTAGAAAAATGAAATGCAAAATTTTGTAGTTATTGCTTCTGACTACATTTTGCTATAATAACTATTCAGAATTCTAAACAACTTAGCTTCATCTTAAAGATCTTTATGAAGAGCAAATTGGACATTCTTCACCTATAAAGAGACTTTTTGCTTCAATTTACAATTATAGAGTATTGTCACACATTAACAATGCACAAAATCCATGCTTGGCAGCAATGGAGAACAGAGTGTGGAGGAGTACATGAGGTGTTACACGCTCTAGAGACTGAGGAGGCCCCTTTGTTTAAACCAGTTTCCTTTTAAGGCTGAAACCCTAGAGCTAAAACCTTATTTCCTTTTTTTTTTTAAATTTATTTATTTATTTTTTTAAACTCGAGTATTTCTTATTTACATTTCGAGTGTTATTCCCTTTCCCGGTTTCCGGGCCAACATCCCCCTAATCCCTCCCCCTTCCCTTCTTTATGGGTGTTCCCCTCCCCATCCTCCCCCCATTGCCGCCCTCCCCCCAACAATCACGTTCAGTCTTAGCAGGACCCAGGGCTTCCCCTTACACTGATGATCTTACTAGGATATTCAATGCTACCTATGAGGTCAGAGTCCAGGGTCAGTCCATGTATAGTCTTTGGGTAGTGGCTTAGTCCCTGGAAGCTCTGGTTGCTTGGCATTGTTGTTCATATGAGGTCTCGAGCCCCTTCAAGCTCTTCCAATTCTTTCTCTGATTCCTTCAACAGGGCTCCTGTTCTCAGTTCAGTGGTTTGCTGCTGGCATTCGCCTCGTATTTGTTGTATTTTTGCTGTGTCTCTCAGGAGAGATCTACATCCGGCTCCTATCTTCCTGCACTTCTTTGCTTCATCCATCTTGTCTAATTGGGTGGCTGTATATGTATGGGCCACATGTGGGGCAGGCTCTGAATGGGTGTTCCTTCAGTCTCTGTTTTAATCTTTGCCTCTCTCTTCCCTGCCAAGGGTATTCTTGTTCCCCTTTTAAAGAAGGAGTGAAGCCTTCACATTTTGATCATCCGTCTTGAGTTTCATGTGTTCTATGCATCTAGGGTAATTCAAGCATTTGGGCTAATAGCCACTTATCAATGAGTACATACCATGTGTGTTTCTCTGTGATTGGGTTACCTCAGGATATTTTCCAGTTCCAACCATTTGCCTATGAATTTCATAAAGGCATTGTTTTTGATAGCTGAGTAATATTCCATTGTGTAGATGTACCACATTTTCTATATCCATTCCTCTGTTGAAGGGCATCTGGGTTCCTTCCAGCTTCTGGCTATTATAAATAAGGCTGCTATGAACATAATGGAGCACGTGTCTTTTTTATATGTTGGGGCATCTTTTGGGTATATGCCCAAGAGAGGTATAGATGGATCCTCAGGCAGTTCAATGTCCAATTTTCTGTGGAACCTCCAGACTGATTTCCAGAATGGTTGTACCAGTCTGCAATCCCACCAACAATGGAGGAGTGTTCCTCTTTCTCCACATCCTCGCCAGCATTTGCTGTCCCCTGAGTTTTTGATCTTAGTCATTCTCACTGGTGTGAGGTGAAATCTCAGTACAACCTTATTTCTAAAGAATAACAAAGACAAAGATACAAGTTGTGCTCATTAGGAAGACAAAGTTTCTCTTCCTTTCTCAACAGAGGAAAAATGATTCTTCTGTGCAGCACTTGTTACTGACACACACTGACAGAGGCGCTGTCGTGGCCCCTCCCCTGTACATGGCTCTATGTAAATGTGGCTAACATCAGCTCTCAATATCTCCATCAGGAGAAGAGAGAGTGGGCCTGAGAGATTGACACTAGAAACAACAATGCTTGTTCTTTGATCTGGAAACCAAGTCTACTCTTGCAGTTAGGGAAAATAAGAAAATTAGATATTAGCGATATTAATAAAATATTCTTCGGGTTCAATTTTCCATTTAATCTAGAAGGACTCTTTTCATCTATACAATCAACTTCTGACACATGCTTATAACCAAGCTAACTGTTTTCAACCACAATTCTTTCAGGAGCTTCAGGGATTGTGGTTAAGAATGTTAGCTCCTCTTGCAGAGGAACTGAGTTCAATTCCCAACACTCATGTGTGCTCCCAGACATACAGACATACATGTGCTTGCGTAAACATAATGTTAAGAATGTGAGCCAGCAGGATTTAAAGGCATGTCAGATGGAGCTCATGAGTTCTGAACTGTCATGTCAGTCTAGTAGACATCCGAAAGGACTCCTGTTCTATGGTTTGTCTTTTCATTTGGTCTTAGACCTGGGGCTGGGGAGTGAATCAGATCTAAGGTCCAAGTGAGAGTAAGAGGAACTTGGTATTCCGGGAAGCCTAGGTTGAGTGTACACGTTTATAGATTATTCTAGACCCAAGGAATTCTGTGGTTTGTACTATATTTATGAAACCCCCATGTAGCTGTTCACTGCCTTACTGTATGGTGAACCACTCTAGGAAAGCAAGTCTAGGGGAGCAACCAATCTTTCACTGAGCTCTTCTGGCTACCCCTGAGCTTTTCTTCTCTTACTTGTGCTATATTTCCATGGTTTCATTTTCTTATGAGTTGAAACTGACATGGCAATTAGCACAGTGGCTTTCTGCTTATCCACATGTGGCTGCAAGCAGTTGTTTACAGTGTGGTACTTGTATATGGAAGTGTGATATGATTCTTGAAAAAGCTTTTTTATCAGTGATTCCCAAATTTTAAAATACATCAGAACAAGCTAGAAGGTTCTAACATTCAGATGAATGGTATTTTTTCCAGAGAGTATGATTTCATGGTTCTGGGGTAGAAACCTCAAATGTGTACGTTCTACTGAACTGAAAATCTTTGCTATGTGGTACAATTCAGAGAGCTCACTCAATATAGGTTCAATATGTATTTTATAAAACATCCAACTAAATGAGTAAAATCTACTTTGAAAAAACAAAGAAGATTGAATGTGATTCCTAATTGTACAAAAATAGAGAAAGGCCCTCCCTAGGTCTGCTTGGGGAGAGGTAGGTAGGAATTTTATAGGGTAAGAAGCAATTGGGCAACTTTGTCACCAGACTAAAAAGAGCTGTCCCCCAATTATGCTAAGAGATCTATACCTGAGCTATGTTAGGAGAGCTATTCCTAAATTATACTAAAAGAGTTGTCCATACACTATGCTGAGGGAGAATTTACTTCTTGACAAAGTTACCTTCCTGTGTTACAAAGAGAAGTTATACTCTCTCAAATAGAATAAGGCTTGTGCTTTGATTGGTCCTGAGATAGATAGGTGCATATAAATTTAGAATAGAGAGCTATGCATGCACAGACACACACATGCACACCGGAGCAAAGGGAAAGTGCATTAAAGGGGAATAGTACCACTTACTTATTACTGTCTAGGTTACTAAGACAAGGTGAAGGACAAAAGATATGCTATTAATCTGTCCTCAAGAAATCCTGTTAAGACTCTAGATCCAGATTCAAAGGCATTATTACAATGGCCAATTAACATTACTTATGAAATATCCTTTAGGTTCAGTTAGGTAACCTAAAAGGCAGAGAGACATGACTGCAGAGAGAAAAGTCTGGGGTGGCTAGGAGCCCTTTAATTCACAGCACATACCTGCTGCTGGTGGCAGCAGGTGATGACATAAGCAGATGCTAGATCCCTGAGAGCAGCACCATCTCCTTGACTTAGACATTTCAAATAAATGTGATGAGTTCTAGGGCTACTGCTGCTGTTGCAGTTGGTGTCCTACATCAGAAAGCCTACACCATCCCAGTTTTCTGTATTTCTACCTGTGTGTGTATCTTTTATTCATTCCCTGTTTGCCACAGTCAGGATTCTAGGACTAAGCTATGCTGAGTATGGCACTAATTGCTCAGAAAAAAAATGTATATTTGTTTTATATAATAGGTAAGGGATCACCAGTTACACTGCAAATTAAAGAATGGATGGATGGGAAGAGAAGCTGGAGCTGCAGCGCCTTCTCGCCCTGTGGTGTCTCGGATTCCTTCTTAAGGAACTGTGAACTTAGTCTTTCAAAATGTCAAAAAGACTATCTTATGCCCCACCTCCCACCCCAGCTCCTGCAACACAAATGCCCAGCACACCAGGGTTTTTGGGACACAATCCATACAGTCATCTCGCCTACAACAACTACCGGCTAGGAGGGAACCCAGGCACCAACAGCCGGGTCACCGCGTCCTCTGGCATTACAATTCCAAAGCCTCCAAAGCCACCAGATAAGCCGCTGATGTCCTACATGAGGTACAGCAGAAAGGTCTAGAACCAAGTAAAGGCTTCCAACCCTGACCTAAAGTTGTGGGAGATTGGCAAAATTATTGGTGGCATGTGGCAAGATCTCACTGATGAAGAGAAACAAGAATATTTAAATGAATACGAAGCAGAAAATATAGAGCACAATGAATCTATGAAGGCCTATCATAATTCCCCGCATACCTTGCGTATATTAATGCAAAAAGATGTGTGGAAGTTGCATTAGAGGAAGAAAGTCAACAGAGACAGTTGCACATGGAGAAAGTTGCACATGAGCATTCAGCCTGCTGAGGATCTAGACGATTATGATGATGGCTTTTCAATGAAGCATACAGCCACTGCTCATTTCCAGAGAAACCACAGCTTCATCAGTGAGCTCCTCAGTGAGAGTGTGGTGCCTGATGTGCGGTCGGTTGTCACAACAGCTAGAATGCAGGTCCTCAAGCGACAGGTCCAGTCTTTAACTAGAAGCCGAGCTTCTTCGGATAGAGGAACAACACCAGGAAAAGAAGAGGAAATTCCTGGAAAGCACACTCCTTTAACAATGAACTTAAAAAGCTTTGTGGTCTGAAGGTGGAAGTAGGCATGGAGAGGACTGCAGCTGAGATTGCACAGGTGGAGGAACAGGCCGGCGGCAAAAGGCAGGAGGAGAAGGAGAAAGAGGCAGCTGAGCAAGCTGAGTGTAGTCAAGGTAGCATCGCCCCCAAAGGAAGAGCAAATGGCAAACGAAGCCGAGAAGAAAGATGAGGAGAACATCCTGATGGAGACAGAGGAGAAACACCTTGAAGACACTGCAGAGAGTCAGCAGAATGGTGAAGAAGGCATCTCTACTCCTGAAGACAAGGAGGGTGGCCAGGAGGGGATTGACAGCATGGAGGTGGAAGGGACCAGTGACAATAACACTGGCTCAGAGAGCAACAGCGCAACAGTGGAAGAGCAGCCCACAGACCCTGTGCCAGAAGACAAGGAGGAGTAAATGTGGCCTTGTTTTATGTGACCTAAAACTTTTTTAAATGAAAAAAAAATGTGGGTTTTTTTTTTTTGGTTTAAAAAAAAAAGAATGGATGGATGGAAACACATAGAACCCAATTGAAACAAGAAATAATACCTTTATATTTTAAATCATGCAGTTAGGTGCTAGATTGGATTTCCTGAGAAAAACTTTAGAGTACTGTTGCTGTGGTGTTTTATACTAACTGGGGTTCTGTTGCTGATACAACTGATTTTCTTTCTATGATTCATAACTAATTCTGAGGGTTGATGTAATTAATATGGAATGTGTTTGGTATTTTAACTAAAGTAGTAACAAAGTAAAGACACCTAGTAGTTACATACAAGTTTTCTTTCATAGATTTACTTTTCTGTGAATGTTATTGGTTTGCAGCAAAGATGAACAAAAAGTACAGAGCTCTATACACCCACTTTTGCCAAACATACCAGCTCCCCCACTAACTGCTGCCTAAAAATGACATGTGTGACAGCCAGTGAAATCTGCCTTGGCACCTTTAAATCACTAAAGTCCTCAGCTTACATTAGGATTCGCTGAGTATTCTTTGTGTATTTAGAAATCTGTGAATGTTTACAATGTAATTAAACATTCAAGTTAAAAAGCTAAATGTCATTAAAATTCATTGCATTTAATCTTTTTTTTTTTTCTTTTTTCTTTTTTTCGGAGCTGGGGACCGAACCCAGGGCCTTGTGCTTGCTAGGCAAGCACTCTACCACTGAGCTAAATCCCCAACCCTGCATTTAATCTTAAACGCATCGCTTATCACTATTTCATAACATGTCTGTATGTTAACATATACCAGTGGCTCTCAACCTTCCTAATGCTTCAACCCTTAAAACAGTTGCTCATGTTGTAGTGACCCCCAACCAGATATTCTGTAAAATCAATAATTCATCTAAATAGCATTAATTCATGAAAGTTCATCTTTACACTGATCTGCAGAAAATCTGATCAATAGGATGGTGGGCATATACACACACACACACACACACGTATGTGATTTGAAACACGTGTGTGTGTGTGTGTGTGTGTGTGTGTATTGATTAGGTATAAAGGAGATAGAAAGTAAGAATGATGCTTGGAACAATAACACGTTACAACATGCCACTGTAACCAAACTCCTCCAACTCTGAAATTTTCTACTAGTTCCCAATGTATCACATTGTGATTCCATCAAATTAATCCATTCACCAAGTCACAGTTCTCACAACCAATCACACGGCAAAGGCTCCCCTCTGACCTTACACTACAACAGAATTCCAAGAATTGACCACAAGCTAGTACAGGCCTATATCTTCAGCAGTCAAGAGGCTAAAGGAAGATTTTGAGTTCAAGGCACCCCTAGACTATATAGTGGGACCTGTTTCAAATCACAACTTTTAAAACAAACAAACAAGCAGAAACTTTCTAGTAAACGACAACAACAACAACAACACACACACACACACACATATGAACCTTCTCAGGTACTTACCAAACCATTTTCAGAAACATTATAGTTTGCAATTATGAATATTTATGTGTGTCTGTATGCACACACAACAAACACATGAAATTCAAGATCACAGACTATGAAACTTATAATTTATAGCAACATAAATAGAACTGAAGGTCATTGTAATAAGTAAAATAATCTGGCTTTGTTCTTACTCATTTGTGACTACCACTAAGTCAATCTTGTAGGAAAACATGGATTGCAGTTGTGGTCACTGAACACTGGGATAGCAAGGGGAAAAGGAAAAGAACAAGAAGAACCAGAAACAAAATGGAGGAAATACCCTTGGCCCCAATTACTAGTTAAAACAACCCATGGTTCACTTCGAAATGCCAAGACTATTAAATTACCAATACCGAAGGTAAAAAATCATTAAAGAGGTGGAAATCATAATACTGACTTATTCATCACACATTGTATAAATGAACTGATTATCAAGATTAGTCCATAAAAATGTACAAGTAAAATATTTAAAGACACCAGGTCATTATGAAAAGATTCTTAATGATAGGATCTTGGTTAAAGGAGTAAGATGCACATGTATGTAAATGATCATGTATCTAATGCATAAGCCACACTTACATCTGATTTTCAGCACTTATAAAAAAACCTTAAAAGAAAATTGACTAACAACACATTTAATTCATTATCTTAGCACAAAAGACAACATGGTATGTCTTTTCTGCATCAACAAAGGTCATTAAAAGCTGAGTTCTAAAGATACCAGGGAAATGTGCTCTGAGAGAAATTCACTTTTGTTGGCATAGTTGAATATTAATTATTAAATACAAATATGTATGGAAATGCCCAGGATTACAGGAGAGGGAACAACATTTGCCCCCATACCCAGAGCACTTGGGTCGCCCAGGATCCAGGGATATAGGAACCCCCACACAGCCACTGGCACAGGTTCCTTCAGGTCTGAACCTGCACCTGGAACAGACCTGGGGTGCTGGCTCTGCATCACACTTACAATACACAGAGGGAGCCTGTCTCCCAGATGCTCTGAAAAGCCCAGGATCACAGGACCACAGGGTCACAGGATCATAGAGGAAGCTCAACTCCCATCAGATTGAACACACACCCAGGAGCACTGAAATTGTGACACATTCAAGAACACAGTTGAGGCCACAACATCTTTCCCAACACCGAGCACAACTGGGAAACCCAACCACCCAACCCCAGGAACCATGAAAATACAAACCCCGCACAGACAGAGGCACGAGTTCCTTCCAGCTTGCACCTGTGCCCAGAGCAAACCCAGGACACTGGCTCCCCACCCACTCCTGTAACACCCAGAGAAACCTTGACTAACAGAAGCTCCCACACAGTAAGAACTCAGGAGCTTGGTCACACCAGGATTTCAGGATCCCAAAGGCAGCTTGACTCCCAAAGGCTCTGACACACCCAGGATCTCAGGATCATAGGATCCTAGTATCACAGGTTCACAGAGACAGTTGGACAGCTGGACTCTGAGGAGTTCTGAAACAACCAGAATCATAGAAGGGACAGGATTCAGTCAGAAACATCAGGGCAGGTAGCATTAGGAATAACCAGATGACAAGAGGCAAGCAACAGAAACCAAGACTAATTGGCATCATTAGACCCAGTTGTCCCACAAACGCCCTTGCTTTATACCCCATCATACCAGAAAAGCAAGATTTGAATTTAAAATCACATCTCATGATGATGATAGAGGACTTTAAGAAGGACAAAAATAATTCCTTAAAGAAATATAGAAAAACACAGGTAAGCAAGTAGAAGCCCTTAACGAGTTACAGGAAGACAAATCCAAGCAGGTGAAGGAATTGAACAAAATCATCCAGGATGAGAAATAAAAACAATAAAGAAATCACAAAGAGAAACAACCCTGGAGATAGAAAACCCAGGAAAGAGATCAGGAGTCACAGATGCAAGATTCAGAAACAGAATGAAAAGGATAGATGAGAGAATCTCAGGGGCAGAAAATACCATATAAAACATTGACAAAAGAGTCAAAGAAAATGAAAATGCAAAAAGCTTCTAACCCAAAACATCCAGGAAATCTAGGATATAATGAGACCAAACATAAGGATAATAGGTAAAAAAGAGAACAAAGATTCCCAACTTAAAGGGCCAGTAACTGTCTTCAACAAAGTTATAGAGGAACCTAACCTAAAGAAAGAGATGTCCATGGAAAATACAAAAAGCCTACAGAACTCCAAAGAGATTGGACCTGAAAAAAATTCCTCCCAACAAATAACAGTTAAAACACCAAACGCATAAAGCAAGGAAAGAATATTAAAAGCAGTAAGGGCAAATAACATATAAAGGCAGACCTATCAGAATTACACCAGACTTCTCCAAAGAGACTACAAAAGCCAGAGGATCCTGGACAGATGTCATTCAGACCCTAAGAGAACACAAATGTCAGCACTGCTATTATACCCAGAAAAACTCTTAATTACCATAGATGGAGAAACAAAGATATTCTAGGACAAAACCAAATTTACACAATATCTTTCCACAAATACAGCACTGCAAAGAATAATAGATGGAAAACTCAAATACAAGGAGGGAAACTAGAACCTAAAAAAAGCAAGAAAGAAAGAAGTTATGAACCAAATGGATCTTCAACAAAACCAAAAGAAAATAGCCACGCAAACATAATTCCTCCTTTAACAACAAAAGTAACAAGAAACAATCACTATTCCTTATTATCTCTTAATATCAATGGACGCAATTCCCCAATGAAAAGAAATAGTCTAACAGGCTGGATACATAAACAGGACCCATAATTTTGCTGCATACAGTAAATGCACCTCAGTGATAAAGACAGACACTACCTCAGAGTACAAGGTTGGAAAAAAATGTCCAAGAAAATGGTCCCAAGAACAAGCTGGAGTAGCCATTCTAATATCAAATAAAATTGACATTCAAAAAAAAGTTATCCAAAAAAAAAAAAAAAAGAAAGAAAGAAAGAAAAGAAAGGAAGGACACTTCATCCTCATCAAAGGAAAAACTACCAATATGAACTCTCAATTCTGAAAAAATCTATGCTCCAAATGCAAGGGCAACCACATTCATAAAGAAACTTTATTAAACTTCAAATTATACATTGTACTTCACACAATAATAGTGGGAGATTTCAACACCCCACTCTTAGCAGTGGAAAAAGAAACTAAACAGAGACACAGTGAAACTAACAGAAGTTATGAACCAAATGGATCTAACATATATATATATATATATATATATATATATATATATACACATTCATCCTATTTCTCAGCACCTCATGGTATCTTCTCCAAAACTGACCATATAATCAGTCACAAAACAGACCTTAACAGATATAAGAACATTGAAATAATCCCATGCATCCTATCAGAACACCATTGACTAAGGCTGGTCTTAAATAACAACAGAAACAAGAGAAAGCCCACATATACATGCAAGGTGAACAATGCTTTACTCAATAATAACTTGGCCAAAAAAGAAAGAAATTAAAGACTTTTTAGAATATAATGAAATGGGGTTGGGGATTTAGCTCAGTGGTAGAGCACTTGCCTAGCAAGTGCAAGGCCCTAGGATTGGTCATCAGCTCTGGAAAGAAAAGAAAAAAAAAAGACAAGACAAAATAGAATATAAAGAAAATAAAGACACAACATACCCAAACTTATGGAACACAATGAAAGCAGTGCTTAAAGGAAAATTCATAGCTCTGAGTGCCTTCAAAAAGAAACAGGAGAGAACAAACACTAGCAGCTTAACAGCACATATAAAACATCTAGAACAAAAAAGCAAACACACCCAAGAGGAGTAGACAGCAAGAAATAATCAAACTCAGAGCTGAAATCTACCAAGTAAAAACAAAAAGGACCATAGAAAGAATCAACAAAACCAGGAGCTGGTTCTTTGAGAAAATCAACAAGAGAGATAAACCTTTAGCCAGACTAACCAGAGGGCACAGAGAGTGTGTCCAAATAAACAAAATCAGAAATGAAAAGGGAGACATAACAACAGAAATTGAGGAAATTCAAAAAATCATTGGATCTTGCTACAAAAGCCTATACTCAATAAACCTAGAAAATCTGGATGAAATAAACAATTTTCTAGACAGATACCAGGTACCAAAGTTCGATCAGAATCAGATAAACCATCTAAACATTCCTATAACCCCTAAAGAAATAGAAGCACTCATTAGAAGTCTCCCAACCAAAAAAAAAGCAAGCCCAGGACAAGATGGATTTAGAGCAAAATTCTATCAGACCTTCAAAGAAGACCTAATACCAATACTGTTGAAACTATTCCACAAAATATAAACAGAAGAAATACTACCCAATTTGTTCTTTCAAACCACAATTACACTTATAGCTAAACCACACAAAGATCCTACAAAGGAAAATAACTAAAGACCAATTTCCCTTATGAATATTGATGTAAAAATACTCGACAAGATTCTTTCTTGCAAACCAAATTCAAGAACACATCAAAATGAAAATTCACCATAATCAAGTATGCCTCATCCTATGGATGCAGGGATGGTTCAATACATAGAAACCCATCAACGTAATCCACTATATAAACAAACTCAAAGATAAGAACCACATGATCATTTAATTACATGCTGAGAAAGCATTCGACAAAATTCAATACCTCTTTATATGATAAAAATCTTGGAAAAATCAGGAATTCGAGGCCCATACCTAAACATAGCAAAGGCAATATACAGCAAACCAGTAGCTAACATTAAACTAAATGGAGAAAAACATGAAGCAATCTCACTAAAATCAGGGACTAGACAAGACTGCCCACTCTCTCCCCACCTATTCAGTATCATACTGGAAGTCCTAACCAAAGCAATTAGGCAACAAAAAGAGGCCAAAGGAATACAAATTGGAAAGGAAGAAGTCAAAATATCACTATTTGCAGAAGATGTGATAGTATACTTAAGTGACCCCAAAATTACACCAGAGAATGCCTAAACCTGATAAACAACTTCAGCAAAGTGCCTGGATATAAAATTAACTCAAACAAATCAGTAACCTTCCTCTCCTCAAAGTATAAAGGGCTGAGAAAGAAATTAGGGAAATGACACCCTTCACAATAGTCACAAATCATATAAAATACCATGCTGAGACTCTAACCAAGCAAGAGAAAGAGCTGTATGACAAGAACTTCAAGTCTCTGAAGAAATAAGTTGAAGATGATCTCAGAAGTTGGAAAGAGCTGCCATGCTCACAGATTGGTAGGATTAATAGCATAAAGATGATATCTTTTGTCTAAAACAATCTACAGAGTCAATGCAATGTTTAAGTATGTTCAAGTATATTTTCCAAGTAATTTATAAGTATGTTGAGCCTTTTTACCCAAATGTTCACAGACACGTTGTGTAGGTCTCGATACACCTTATCTTAACCAAGTGCTCCTTACACATCTCATCACTGACAATGCCAACTACCTGTACACTGTAACTTGGCCAAGACAGCCTCCTCCATAGTTATACTTGGAACTACTCATAAACTTGAGCATATAATTTTAGTAGACACTGATAGTTTCTTCCAGGAAATGCTGTGACAGTGATGCCCTTAAATGGTGAGTTATTATTTGCATTTTTTTATTCTACAGTTTTCTACCACAATTCTACCATTAGCAAAGCTGTCCTCTTTAGCCTCCTACTCACGTACCTAGTCATTGATTTACTACTATGGTAGATAAATTTCCTCCTATGTTCATACACTATCAGCATCAATAACACTCTTCTGAAATACTTTTACTTGTAGTCATTACTGGTTTCTTTGAAGTGACTTCTGTAAACATCATCCTGCTATCAATTTTTTAACCAAATAAATCTTTATTTTTTGTCAGTACAAATTGTTCCAAGCTCATCTTGTATTTTTTCTACCCAGATCTGTAATCAATCATTTCTCAAAAAGTTCTGATCACTTGCATTGGATAAATTGTACTTAGAAACAAAGATTTGACCTTTGGTATGTTAATTACATGCTACTGTAGTTGTTGTTCTTACATATATCATTGTTTCTAGGCCTCCCGTAGCAGACAGGTGCAGAACACACACACACACACACACACACACACACACACACACACGTTTATCCATTTATATTTCTATGTATCTCAACACACACATAACAATTCAAACTGATATCTGTGGCATATCAGGATTTAGTCTAGCTTTTTCCTTTTCTATATTTCAACCTTTTTCCAACAGTGAAATATTTAGGTATTAGTGTCTACAGTATATTTACTTATTTGCCATCATAGTCCTTTCCTCTTGATCTTGATATTTTGCTTTGCAGTCTATGAAGAACTGTACTGGAAGAAGAATTTACTAGGAGAAATGTTCCTTTCTCCTTACCTATTCACTCTCATCCCTATTTTTGCTACCTGTTCTCACTTATAGTCAGACTCTAACCAATCTCATTAGTGTCTGACTTTTTCTTCCTGTATTTCTTTTGTGTAAATTAATAGACTATGCCTGATTTGTTATAGTTCTTTATTTCTCACAAGAAGTATTGCACTCTACTGACACCCTTTTTTAAGTTTTGTTACACAAACTTAACAATTTATCTTGTAAAATTTCTACTTTGTCTGTCTGCCTCTGTCTCTCTTTTTCTCTCACACACACATACAAACAGACAGACACACACACACAGACTTATCCTCTTTTGTGGATGATCTATAGTTTCTCCAACTAGTCACTTACTTGTGAATTTTAATAATTATATAATCATACATAATGCTACAATATATAGTTATATATCTATGTGTTTAACAATGTAAGAAGGAGACATGGGATTAAAAGGTTAATATTATTTCCTGGTCTAATTCTATTTAAATGAAATGACTCATACTAATTTGAGACTACTTTGGATAAGAAAAACGATCTGTGAAATGATGCTAATTGTATTTATCTTAGTTTCTCTATCTTGAGTGTAACTTCTGAGGTGGTCTGATTCAATAAACATTTTTCTTTAGCTTCGAGATGTTTAATTCTATAAAAGATTCCCTTATCTACTTACATTTTAATACTTTTCTCACTGTTCATTCATTAAAATTATATTTATTTGTTTTGTATTTAAAACTGAATTCATTTTATAGTATCTAGTTATGAAAAATGATTATTACATTAAATAAATTGTCATTCAGGGTCAAGGGATAGCAATGAGAGCCTGTGTTCCTAATCTGGTTTTTTCGACTTCCTAGGTGTAGATATCAAGATGTTTTGCAGAGGCAAAAACATCATATCGTCAGGAGCCTCTCTGTCATCTAATAGTGAGTGAGCACAGGCTTAGGGACTATCGCTCCTCCTGATGGACACTGTTACATCTCAACCTAACTTTCAGAAGGTGTGGAGTTTCCAGGCCCCTAGAGTCTGTAATCCTGCACAGCAGGTATTGAACATTATCTCAGGCTGCTACCCAGTCTACTGGTCTCTTTCCATGATTCTGCCTCTATTCTGTCTAGGAAGCTCTCGTGTGCCACAGAAATTGCCAGAGAATTTGGAATCTGACACCTAAAAAGTACTTGCTGACTTTCCCTTCGTGCTGCTACAAATGACTGTATACTCTATCAGGAAGACATCCAACTGAGCTTCAGCAGCTGCTGATTAAGGTCTTAAAACTTTCATGAGATGTTTCAAATCTCATTCTCACAGCAGATTAAACTGAGCAACTTCAGGTAACAAAGAACCTGTTCTACCAAAAACTAACTTCTGACACAGCTTCTAATGTAAACATAAACTCACCTATGTAATTGACTGTCTCATCTATAGACATGTATGCTCACCTATGTAAATATATGTCTAGCGTATGTAAATGCAGGCTTTATTTGTATAAATTATCACTTAAACAATATATAAATATAGAATATGTATAAACCCATGTATGTATAACTATATCATATATAATGTATAATAATTAATACATTAATTAATGATGATATATTATGTATAATTATAATACATTATACACTACAATGTATAAACCTATATAAATGTAGACTAACTTACATAAGTCTGTTTCATTTATGGAAAAGTGCACCCCACCTATGTAAATTTATGCCTTGTCCATGTAAATGACTTCACTCATGTTAATATATGCATTGCTGATATGTGTCTGCCTTACATATGTAAATGTATAACCACATATGTAAATGTGCCAACATACGTAAACATATGATCATTAATGTATGTGTGTCTCACCTACATAAATGAATGCTTTACTTATGAAAAATGTTTCACCTGTATAAATTTATGCTCATCTATGTAAATGTATGCTCACCTAAGCATGCGTGCTTCAATTATGTAAATGTATACCTTATCCATTTAATGCACCCATTATCACTGTAAATGTATGCCCTCCTATGCACATGCATATCTTATGTGAATGTAAGCTCACTTATGCACATGTATATCTCATCTATTTGAATATATGTTCCCCTATGTACATGTATATGTTAATATGTGAATGTATGTCACCTGGTATTGATGCCATGCCTGTGGAATTTATTTTCTATAAGACTTGGCAGGAGCCTCACCAACTGGATCAGAATGTGGAGCTTACATCCTCCATGTCAGAGGAGTCAAGTCATGTATTAAAGTATGTCACTGAATCCCAAACTTCTGGAATCTGCATTACAGTTAAGGTTTTAAAACATAGGCAATCATGAAGAAAACAAACTCTGTCAGAAGCACATAGAGAAAGCTTTGAATGATACTGTTCTTAACTTTTACCTCCTCGATCACGGGCAGCTAAACTTTGACCCCTTCTTAGTGTGATGTCCAACTGGTACATTCCGGGATCAGCCAAAGGTACATCTGCATTACTGGTTCCGACTGGATTTATTTTCTGGAAAATAAGAAATACACAAAGTACTAAGCTTATTTTCTTTGTTCTAACTTCTCCAATGGGAGACTGCATGAAGTTTAAAACAAAATTACCAGAACTGGCCAATAAAATCAACCAAATCACATACAGTTGTCTAAAGGATTTAAAATTCATGGAAGTCTTTAGACTCAAAATGAAAGCACAATAGCTTAAATGTCCTATTTTAACTCTGTTTACAGCTAGCAAATTCAGTATGAAAAACATTGCCTATGGAAGATTATATAATTCACTTAGGGAAAATTAACATAGAAATAGTATGTAAAGTTAAAAGTACAATGAATGCTAAATGGAAAATGAAGATGTGCAAAAGTTGACATATACATAAGTGAGAATTAAAATTAGAGGATTTATTCCAATGATTGTTGACTCATTTGTTTCTGCAAAAGGTCTCCTGCTGGTGGATTATACACTTCTATCATAGATCCAACATAAAATATGATATAATTATATAGAAATACACTCTCATACCATTTTTACAACATTTGCAAGAAACAAATTCTCAATGGAGCTTAATTTCCAATGTTTCTTTCTTGGGAATCAAAGTGTGGGTTCTATTTATAAACTCAAGAGATTCAGTAGGGTGGCCTACTGGAATACATTAAACTGCAGTGCTTAACAACATTTGTACTCTTCACATCTTGTAGTTTCAGCTGGCTTGTATACAGAAGAACCTACTTTCTTCCCAGGTTTGAGGTTATTTAAGATTCTCATTTCTTTCCTGATTAAAAAAGGAACATGTTTTAATTTTAAAACTTGCATGGGTAAGAAGGAACAGTAGTGAGCAATCTGCCTCTCTCTACCACAATTCACAGGATGCAATTATAGAGCAGCATCAAAAAACTTTACTGAGCTGTAATTCACACACTGCAAAGCCACCCTTTAATTGAATCAACCTTTATTTGAGGTTTTAAGATCCAGGTAGAAAGCCTTCATTTTGGAACAATTATCACTTAAAAGGCACACTGTTATCTTGATTGACACCTGAACTCATCATCTCTCCTCTTGTAACAATGAACAGAATTCATTGTGCTCTCATAAGATCCTTGCCTCCATAAAGGGTAACCGCAGGCCCCAGGTGCCCAGGCTGGAAATTTTGAGTCTTCTTTTGACTTCTTCATTTGCCTCCTACTCACACCCAAATGCTGCTAAATCTCACACATTCTTCTGCATCACATCTCCCAGATGCTTTTTCCTGTAATTCCTATAAGCATGAATACAAGCCAGTCTTCAAATCACAGACCAGTGATAATCCATTTTAACAGTTTAGAATATAATCTTTCATACTCTTCCAAGTCTTACTCAAGTATGCACAGAGACATGTGGTGACTCATATATGTGTCACATTTAGTTTTCAGCTTGAACAATGTTAGCATAAGTTTTCTGTTATTCATAGTTTAAGAAAAATATTACAGGTTCTTTTTGACCAATAAATCAATATTTCTCTCCTCCTCCTCCTCCTCCTCTTCCTCCTCTTCTCCTCCTCCTCCTCTTGCTCTCTCTCTCTCTCTCTCTCTCTCTCTCTCTCTCTCTCTCTCTCTCTCTCCTCCTTTCATACCTTCCTCCATCCCTTTCCCTCCTTTCCCTTCTGTACTCGTTCATACCCCTTCTCACTGTCTTGATGTGATTTGATCTTCATGTATTATGGAAATCATTATTGAAATTAAGTCAGTCTATACAGAGCTCTTAACCTTTTTATATTTTGTTTTGTGTAAAAACATTTAATAAAATTTCAAATTTTAATTCAGTATTACTAGCAAGCTACATAGTCATTGTTTCTACATATTGGGTTCCTATACATATTCCTCTAAGAACTGAAGGTTTTTTATGCTTTATTCAACTTTCCCCCCCTTTCTCTCAACCTTACACATGGTAATCAATTTTTATTTTGTTGTAAATATTTCCTTTTGCTGTGTCTTCTGTCTGATCTTTGCACATGTTGTATGTGACATCAGACTACTGAACAGTTAAAGCTGTTTTATTCCCTCTGTAATTTCTACATTTTCTAATTGCACTGGCTGGTTGTGTGTGTCAATTTGAAACAAGCAGGAATTATCACAGAGAAAGGAGCCTTAGTTGAGGAAATGCCTCCATGAGAGCCAGCTGTAAAGCATTTTCTCAACTAGTGATCAAGGGGGAAGGGCCCAGCACATTGTGGGTAGCACCATCCCTGGACTGATGGTCTTGGGTTCTAAAAGAAAACAAGCTGAACAAGGCAGAGGAAGCAAGCCAGTAAGTAACATCCCTCCATGGCCTCTGCATCAGCTCCTGCTTCCTGACCTGCTTGAGTTCCAGTCCTCACTTCCTTTGGTGATGAATAGCAATGTAGAAATATAAGCTGAATAAACCCTTTCCCTTGCTTCTTGGTCATGATGTTTGTGCAGGAATAGAAACCCTGACTAAGACACTAACTTTTTTAAGTTTAGCATACCATCATAATTATTTTCATTGTTAAAAATATCCTTACAATTTTTATTTTATATAGATCTTTAAACTATCAAAAATAAAATTTAAATATACTCAATGAAATGGAAACTTTTCTCTCTTAAACATAATATTTTATTAGCTCTTAGAAAATCTTATATAATGCATTTTGAAAACATTCACCCTCTACTTATCCCCTAACTCCCAGATCCATTCTTATCTCCTCATCCCCCCATTTCCATGTTCTCTCCTTTTTAAATATCTCACTAAGTACAATTTGTGCTGCCCATGTACTCTTGGGTATAGTGCCATCCACCTGAGTATGGTTGGTAGCCAGTACTTGTAAATTTCCATAAGTCCCCAAGTACTCTTGGGTATAGTGCCATCCACCTGAGTATGGTTGGTAACCAGTACTTGTAAATTTCCGTAAGTCCCCAAGTACTCTTGGCTCTACATGTGAAACCCTCTAATGTTTATTTCTGTGTTCATTCTAAATCATTTGCATAAAAGACTTTGACTTCTAATATATGAATCTTAACCTTTGTTGTCTAAATGTTTCTTAATAATCATTGTATTTTCACTCTTTCTGGTTTTGCTGGGCCAGGCTGGCTAGGGTTGACTGTACAATTTCCTTCTTCTGTCGCCTTTACTTTGGCTATCGTATTTAGGTACTAAGGTGACTCTGATAACCTTGTGGGTTTGAATGCCCATAAAAATGTTAAAAATACCATCTACATATAGCAATCACTGAAAGACACAGATTAATAATTTTATATGTGGGTTGGGGATTTAGCTCAGTGGTAGAGCGCTTGCCTAGGAAGCGCAAGGCCCTGGGTTGGGTCCCCAGCTCCGAAAAAAAAAAAAGAACAAAAGAAAAAAATAATTTTATATGTGAAATAAAAGCCTGATATTCTGAAAACCTGTGTTGAAATCCTACAACAATATGAGAAAGGTTTATAATTTCACGCATTACATACTCTTGAGGGAAATATAAGTTTCCAGTTCTTTTAGGTCTTGTTTTGTGACCTTTAACAATACAACATTATTTTCTTCATATTGGTTCTACCTCTAATTTTATTCTTGAATGTTCACAGGGGTTTTCCCCTCTATTATAAACGGTATGATTTTTTTCAATTTACATTTTGATCAGGTTATTTCTGATCTAATGAACACATTTTATTTTGTATAGTGATTTTTTTGTCTCCTTTCATTCTGCAACTCATGTTTTGGGTTATCTGTGTACAAAAATGATTCTACATGTAATGTAATATGTGCTTTATTTTTTGTAATATTTTAATTGCTTAATTTTTAAATTTTGTTGTTTTTCTAAAATGCTGTTTAGAATAGAAATTTTGGGCACTTCTGAATTGCATCTGATTTTTCAAATTAATTTTAAAATGGTTTTGGTTATTATGCCATATCATTTCCCCTCTCCTTCCCTCCCTCTAGTCTTTAATATACTTCTAGCAAGTTATCAATAACATGATACTCATTAAATTTAAGCTTTTTCTTCTATTCTTAATTTACTTGGGCTTTTAAAAATGACTGATAAATCTTACAATCCAAATTTTTGGTTGGTATTTTTTCTAATATTGAATCATCACTCTATTGAAGGGATAAACTCTCCTTGCCCTTGTCAGCATATCTGCTTTTTGACACAGTTGTGATTATGTTCAAAATCATGAGCTGTACCCCAGAATACTTGCATGTAACTACTAGTCTCAAGTATTCCCAGACTCCACATTATAAGTCAAGCTGGCTTTATAAGTGTGACTTTGTCTATTGTGTTCCACAAATTATGGCCTATTTTTCTGCAATAGATGAGAATTTGCATGTTTGTTTTCCATTGTTATATGCCATCTCAAATACCAATTTTATCGTTTTAGATTGTGAAATTCTAATATAAAGATCTGGAGTCTTTAAGGATAAACTGAGCATGAGTTACAATGGAAGTTTCAGGGGTATATTCTTCAAGAACACAGCATCAAGCTGGGTTTAGAGAAACATGTAGATGTGCAATCAAGTTAGCTAACCCGCATACAGTTCGCTTTGCTTTCTCTCTTCTCTGTGATATCTGGCTTGATGCATTTTTCCTTAAGGAACCTAACTATGTCCTTAAAATTTTTCCTAATCCAGTAATTCAGGTAGCTTTATATTTAATGAAAATGGAATTTAATCCTTCAAGGAACTACATAGAAAGAAGGTTGAAACGTGAAGGTACTCGGCCTTTAGAACAGGACAAAGGGGCTCTTTGCCATCCTTCCCCCGGCAGGCTGACATCTGTCACCATGAAGGTCGAGCTGTGCAGTTTTAGCGGGTGCAAGATCTACCCGGGACACAGGCGGCACTATGCCAGGACCGACAGGAAGGTTTTCCAGTTTCTTAATGCCAACTGTGAGTCCGCATTCCTTTCCAAAAGGAACCCTCGGCAAATAAACTGGACTGTCCTCTACAGAAGAAAACACAAGAAAGGACAGTCGGAAGAAATTCAAAAGAAAAGAACCCGCCGGAAAAGAACCCGCTGTGCAGTCAAGTTCCAGCGGGCCATCACGGGCCCTTCTCTGGCTGATATAATGGCCAAGAGGAATCAGAAACCAGGAGTTAGGAAAGCTTAGCGAGAGCAGGTTATCAGGGCTGCCAAGGAGGCAAAAACGGCTAAGCAGGCATTGAAGAAAACAGCAATAGCTGCTGCCAAGGCCCCCACAAAAGCAGCCCCTGAACAAAAGATTATGAAGCCTGTGAAGGTCTCTGCTCCCAGAGTTGGTGGGAAACGCTAATTTGATAGATGAGAGTTTAAAAATAAAGATCTGACACTTAAAAAAAAAAAAAAACAGGACAAAGTGGAAGACAAACTGAGGAAGCCTCATAGAGACAGTAGGTTCAGCTGCTAAAATTATGGGGAGGATTTTGACAAATGACTGGAAGAATGAAGAAAATCAACCTGAGTCCCGGACTGAATAATTAAAACCTGTGTATAAATACACACTGAGAAGTCCTGGAATATGATGATAACCACACTGAGGAGAATTTCAGCTCATTAATAGGAATACTTGGACTTTTGGAGAGAGAAGTCATACCTACTGATCACATTTACCAAATACTTAACTAAATACTTTGTTCTGGAGATGAAGAAATCTGTAAGTTTACCCTTAATAGGGAGAAAAGGATGGATGAAAGAGAAGTAATTCTGTGGATATAGAAATTATTTTTAAATGTTTGTAATGGTGCAGTTGAAGTCACGAGAGCATGATCTAGTCAATGCTCAGAGAAACAAAGATAGATCTGAGAGATATGGTGAAGAAACAGTCAGCTGAACTTGCCAACTGACACGATGTGGCAGATGCGGAAAGCAGATGGACAAGTCATGCAGAAGTCTGGGCTGAGTTCCTGAAAGGATGGAATACAGTAGTGAAAGACAGAAATCAAGGAAGAAGCACGATTGATCTAGGCCACCACACCAGGCTCAAATAGCCTCCCAACCCTATGAAAGAAGAACATCAGAAACTCAAGTGGACCTAGAGAGACACTACCCTACAGGCTCGTACAGTGGTTTCAAGGCTACCAGAATGATTATGGAAGGATTTGATTGTATTTTCTTATAAATTATCTTTTAATAACTACTTATGCTTTGCATCAGGACTCAACCAAGTAAATGAAGCATTCACCCCTTATCAAAGAAGCACCTTTGCAACAGAAGAAAACGTTTTCAGAAAACCACAAGTCTAAGTACAGAAAACATTTGATTGTGGTTGTCCATCTACATACACATACCTCTGTGTACAATTAAAGCGTGTACATTTATAATATACCTTCTGCATCAAAGGCTCAGGGAACATTACGGAAGAGCAGTGGGAAGATTTTAGCAGTGGGAACAACATAAAAACCCCTTTGGACTATGTGTCCTAGATGGGAGGCAAGATTCACCTATGACATCTCAACAGCATGACTGGTTAAACAAGTCCTAAAGACATACAATTCTAATAGACAGGCTAACATGAAATAGGGAAATCTCAATCCCAAATCAGCAAAGAAGTACAGGCAACTGAAGAATCCTGAGAACAGTAGAAATAGTCTCCCCAGTGATGAGGTCCTAAACTGGGTATCTAATATAAGACAGCTAGGCCTAAAATTATTTACACACAAGTAACATTAAACAGATTGAGCAAGTTGCATATTTATATATTTAGGTGTGTGTTCATTTGTGTGTAACAATAACAACTAAAGAGGCTGAGACTTTGAAAGGGAACAGGGGGAGGGGAAATGGGAAAGGTTAGATGGAAGAAAAGGAATGTAGTAAATGATGTAATTATATTTTAATTAAAATTTTTACTACAGATATTTTATAAGCTTCCAAATATAAAGGTATATTGAGAAAGAGATGCTCAAAGCATATAACTTTGAAACAAAATATACTCATTATTTTGAATGCTTTAACTGACACACCCAATCAGTTGTCCACTGAAGAGGCTTGCCTTGGAGACCAGGAAAATGTATTTCACAGTATTAAATGGCAATTATAAGGGGCTAGTGACTTGTTCTTCTATTTTTGCTCCCCATTTTCCTGTTACTCTCCAAGCTTCCTGAAGGCTGAGGCATGCCTCTTTCATTGGTGAATTTTTTACAAAAGAGTTCCTGATGGGAAGTAACTGGAACCTTTTACCAGATGGATGATATAAGCTGAAAAGAGCTTTTCCCTCCATTGTTTCCTCTTAAATTATTACATAAATAAAATCAAGAATTTATAATTCATATTCAGACACCTAGATTCTATAATTAATAACCTGTAATAAAAAGAAATTAGGTCTTTTATGCATACAAATGCCACCCATTGAGTATGTTCTCCAACTTTATAACAAAATATCTCATAGTATAAAATTTATAAAGGAAAGTGATTTGTTTTGGTTCATGGTTCTGGACTGGGAAAGCACTGGTTTCTGCTCAGCTCTTTAAGGAAGGTCAACTCTTTGGATACTAGTCTCTCAGTGACAGCACATTTGCATAAAAGCAAAATTTACTCATGAGAATATCGTCCCTAGTAAAGAATCCTCTTCCCACTTCCACTGCATTGGCAGGAAAATTTCAACATGAGTTTGTGAGAGGGAAAACCACACCTACGCCACAGTATTGCCTAATTCACCTATCTATAACTAAGACATTGTATGATCCTTCTGCTACATCACTCCTTAATTGTTTATAATTCTCAAAACTAGATTTCTGACACACCCAGCAGGTAATGGGGTTTAAAAGATAAGCTAGGCCCAACATCAGTTACTCTTTTTTTAGTCGTTAAATCCAACTACCCTTACTTCAGTTATTTACTGGCATTAGAGTTTTGAACACATAGAAAAAGACTGTCTCCTTCAGTGCATCCCAATGCCCTATCAGCAGAGTGATTGGAACACTAAAATCTCTATTTACCAGTTTTCTGCATTGTCAGGATTGTGTTCTGTGACTTAGGTCTTTTCACTGTTTGGTACTTTATTTATTTGGTAAATGCACAAACAAGCACTGTTGTATTCTGACAGCACAAAATGGGAAAGGATCTGGCTTCTTCCAGGGAAGCCATAACAGCGTCTAGTTACAGTCCCTCCATTAGAAGTATGGTATGGCAGTTGCAGAGGTTCAATGTGGTTCAGATCCTCCAGGCCTTTTTCCTACAGAAAGCTGTTCCTCTTGCTCTGCCTGTCTGCTTACATGGACTGCAATGGATAACCCAATACAAATCAGCGACTGGTAGAGTAAACAACAGCAATTCATCTCATCTGCATCTTCTGGTTAATATTCAAAATGAGACACAAACGTGTCATGAGATGGTGAAATAGCTAGTGACCTGTGAATGACCAGCCTTACTGAAGAAAGGTCTTGCTGCTGTACTGAATGATGGGTGTGGTCAGACACTAGGATGAAAACCAGGAAGGAGTGACTTATTCTAACCCTCATAGAAGTAGGGGGTGTGGAGGGGGGAGGGGCTAGCGGGATTCTGGAGGGGAAACGAGGAAAGGGGATGACATTTAAAATGTAAATTAAAATATCTACTTAAAGAAAGAAAGTTGAACTAGAAAACAAACAAACAAATAAACAAAAAACCAAAAAAGCAGGCCAGAAAGCATAAAGAGAAAGAAGTGGCAAGCTCAAACTTTACACTCAGTTACTAAAAATTACCTGGTACAAGAGGGAATTAAGAGAACCGTGGCACAATAATAGTAGGAGATTTCAACACCCCACTCTCTTCAATGGACAGATCATGGAAACAGAAATTAAACAGAGACGTAGACTGACTAAGAGAAGTCATGAACCAAACAGACTTAACAGATATTTATAGAACATTCTATCCTAAAAGAAAAGGATATGCATTCTTCTCAGCTCCTCATGGTACTTTCTCCAAAATTGACCATATAATTGGTCAAAAAATGGGCCTCAACAGGTATAGAAAGATAGAAATAATCCCATGCGTCCTATCAGACCACCACGGCCTAAAGCTGGTCTTCAATTACAATAAGGGGAGAATGCCCACATATACATGGAAGTTGAACAATGCCCTACTGGTCAAGGAAGAAATAAAGAAAGAAATTAAAGACTTCTTAGAATTTAATGAAAATGAAGGTACAACATACCCAAACTTATGGGACACAACGAAAGCTGTGCTAAGAGGAAAACTCATAGCTCTGAGTGCCTACAGAAAGAACAGGAAAGAGCATATATCAGCAGCTTGACAGCACACCTAAAAGCTCTAGAACAAAAAGAAGCAAACACACCCAGGAGGAGTAGAAGGCAGGAAATAATAAAACTCAGAGCTGAAATCAAACAAGTAGAAACAAAAAGGACCATAGAAAGAATCAACAGAACCAAAAGTTGATTCTTTGAGAAAATCAACAAGATAGATAAACCCTTAGCCAGATTAAGGAGAGAACACAGAGAGTGTGTCCAAATTAACAAAATCAGAAATGAAAAGGGAGACATAACTACAGATTCAGAGGAAATTCAAAAAATCATCAGATATTACTATAAAAGCCTATATTCAACAAAACATGAAAATCTGCAGGAAATGGACAATTTCCTAGACAGATACCAGGTACCGAAGATAAATCAGGAACAGATAAACCAGTTAAACAACCCCATAACTCCTAAGGAAATAGAAGCAGTCATTAAAGGTCTCCCAACTAAATGGAGAGAAACTTGAGGCAATCCCCCTAAAAGCAGGGACTAGACAAGGCTGCCCACTCTCTCCCCACTTATTCAATATAGTTCTTGAAGTTCTAGCCAGAGCAATCAGATAACAAAAGGAGATCAAGGGGATACAGATCGAGAAAAGAAGAAGTCAAAATATCACTATTTGCAGATGATATGATAGTATATTTAAGTGATCCCAAAAAGTTCCACCAGAGAACTACTAAAGCTGATAAACAACTTCAGCAAAGTGGCTGGGTATAAAATTAACTCAAATAAATCAGTAGCCTTCCTCTACACAAAAAAAAAAGAAGCTGAGAAAGAAATTAGGGAAACGACATCCTTCATAATAGACCCAAATAATAAAAAGTACCTCGGTGTGACTTTAACCAAGCAAGTAAAAGATCTGTACAATAAGAACTTCAAGCCTCTGAAGAAAGAAATTGAAGAAGATCTCAGAAGATGGAAAGATCTCCCATGCTCACGGAGTGGCAGGATTAATATAGTAAAAATGGCCATTTTACCAAGAGCGATCTACAGATTCAATGCAATCCTCATCAAAATACCAATTCATTTCTTCAAAGAGTTAGACAGAACAATTTGCAAATTCATCTGGAATAACAAAAAACCCAGGATAGCTAAAACTATCCTCAACAATAAAAGGACTTCAGGGGGAATCACTATCCCTGAACTCAAGCAGTATTGCAGAGCAATAGTGATAAAAACTGCATGGTATTGGTACAGAGACAGACAGATAGACCAATGGAACAGAATTGAAGACCCAGAAATGAACCCACACACCTATGGGCACTTGATTTTTGACAAAGGAGCCAAAACCATCAAATGGAAAAAAGATAGCATTTTCAGCAAATGGTGCTGGTTCAACTGGAGGTCAACATGTAGAAGAATGCAGATCGATCCATGCTTATCACCCTGTACAAAGCTTAAGTCCAAGTGGATCAAGGACCTCCACATCAAACCAGATGCACTCAAACTAATAGAAGAAAAACTAGGGCAGCATCTCGAACACATGGGCACTAGAAAAAATTTCCTGAACAAAACACCAATGGCTTATGCTCTAAAATCAAGAATCGACAAATGGGATCTCATAAAACTGCAAAGCTTCTGTAAGGCAAAGGACACTGTGGTTAGGACAAAACGGCAACCAACAGATTGGGAAAAGATCTTTACTAATCCTACAACAGATAGAGGCCTTATACCCGAAATATACAAAGAACTCAAGAAGTTAGACCTCAGGGAGACAAATAGCCCTATTAAAAAATGGGGTTCAGAGCTAAACAAAGAATTCACAGCTGAGGAACATTGAATGGCTGAGAAGCAGCTAAATAAATGTTCAACATCTTTAGTCATAAGGGAAATGCAAATCAAAACAACCCTGAGATTTCACCTCATACCAGTGAGAATGGCTAAGATCAAAAACTCAGGTGACAGCAAATGCTGGCGAGGATGTGGAGAAAGAGGAACACTCCTCCATTGTTGATGGGATTGCAGACTGGTACAACCATTCTGGAAATCAGTCTGGAGGTTCCTCAGAAAATTGGACATTGAACTGCCTGAGGATCCAGCTATACCTCTCTTGGGCATATACCCAAAACATGCCCCAACATATAAAAAAGACACGTGCTCCACTATGTTCATAGCAGCCTTATTTATAATAGCCAGAAGCTGGAAAGAACCCAGATGCCCTTCAACAGAGCAATGGATACAAAAAATGTGGTACATCTACACAATGGAATATTACTCAGCTATCAAAAACAATGCCTTTATGAAATTCATAGGCAAATGTTTGGACCTGGAAAATATCATCCTGAATGAGGTAACCCAATCACAGAAAAACACACATGGTATGCACTCATTGATAAGTGGCTATTAGCCCAAATGCTTGAATTACCCTAGCTGCCTAGAACACATGAAACTCAAGACGGATGATCAAAATGTGAATGTTTCACTCCTTCTTTAAAATGGGAACAAGAATACCCTTTGTAGGGAATAGTGAGGCAAAGATTAAAACAGAGACTGAAGGAACACCCATTCAGAGCCTGTCCCACATGTGGCCCATACATATACAGCCACCCAATTAGACAAGATGGATGAAGCAAAGAAGTGCAGGAAGACAGGAGCCGGATGTAGATCTCTCCTGAGAGACACAGCCAGAATACAGCAAATACAGAGGCAAATGCCAGCAGCAAACCACTGAACTGAGAATAGGACCCCCGTTGAAGGAATCAGAGAAAGAACTGGAAGAGCTTGAAGGGGCTTGAGACCCCATATGTACAACAATGCCAAGAGCTTCCAGGGACTAAGCCACTACCTAAAGACTACATGGACTGACCCTGGACTCTGACCTCATAGGTAGCATTGAATATCCTAGTAAGATCACCAGTGTAAGGGGAAGCCCTGGGTCCTGCTAAGACTGAACCCCCAGTGAACGTGATTGTTGGGGGGAAGGCGGCAATGGGGGGGAGGATGGGAGGGGAACACCCATAAAGAAAGGAGGGGAGGGCTTAGGGAATGTTGGCCTGAAACTGGGAAAAGGAATAACACCGAAATGTAAATAAGAAATACTCAAGTTAATAAAAAAATATTAAAAAAAATAAAAAATATATAAATAAATAAAGAGAGAGAGAGAGAACCGTGGCAGGTAAGATAGGATGCGTGGCTCTGGTGACTGATAATTTAGCCTCCAGTCAAGCACACATCTAACTCTCCTCGTGCCAAAGCTTACTGCAGCCTGAGCGTCGAGCTTCAACTCTAGGATTAAGTATTGGATATTTGAATTTCCATTAGCTTCCAAAAAAAAAAAACCAAAACAACCAAAACAAAAACAAAAACAAAACAAAAAACCATCCAATCCTAAAATACAGCAACAGTTGCTTTTGTTTTGAAAAGTCTAAGCTCTAGTGTTCCTAGAATGCCATTTACACACACATGGCCTACCTGCTAAACTGATTGTCCCTGTTACATCAGTTCTTCTCACTCGAAGCCTACTCACACATGTAGTTTATCCCAACCTGAGTAAAGCACACAGGATTCTCTTTTCTCTATCCTTAATGCCACAGGGCCACTCCCTTCTATAGTTAGACCATAGCAAACAGGTGGGCCTTTACCCACTGCGATGGTGAAAGCAGTGTTATCCCGGAATTTGACTTTAGCCCCAAAGGCTTTTCTTTCTCTCTGAATCTTCACTTGAAATGAGGTACAGTATATCACAAGAGACAGTTATGGTGAAGAAATAAAATATGTCTAAGTGCCTTGTAATGGAAAAATAAATTATATGCAAGTAGTTATCCAGTATCAGGTAGTAAGTTCAGCTATCACACTGATGATAGGAGTCAGGTTTCAAGGCCTTAGAGGACTGGCTACATGGCTGTGTTGCTATGTGGTAGAAAGAAGATACAGTAAGATATTCAGCAACCTTGTCTTCTTTCTCTTTAATAAATAGGTTTGTGAAAGTTTGATTTTAAATATAATTGAAAGTGCTTTGGAGCCAAGAGACTTGCAAAAGAGGTTCTTCCTGTTTTAAATGGTATGTCTGAATGTGTACATAATTCATTTGCTATTTCTTGTGTTCTTTAATGGTTAATAAGAGATTGGACAGAGATGAAAAATAATGCGTGGGTTAGGCTTCAAAGGTTAACATCTTATGTATTTCTTGATGTCTTTATAACTTACTATTTCACCAAAGCGATATTTAATGGCATCAAAAGAAGACAGATTTCATTTATATTAATTTCTATGACCCTTCGTTATTTGATAAGTTGACAAACAGTCCTTCTTCCTCAAAGAAATCCAAATTTCATCAAGTATCAGAGCTAACAAAAAATTAAAACAACTCCATGAAGAATAAAGTCATCAAAAAGAGACTGAGAGACACTGTCTCAAAGGTAGAAATAATGGACTAGGACCTCCAACATCCTCCTCTGTCCATATGAAGCACACAGATGCGCGCGCGCACACACACACACACACACACACACACACACACACACACACACAAAACAGTCTAAGAAATGTTTATTCTTTCTATTCTAATTTGTAGACAATTTGAAACTAAAATTAGGTAGAAAATAGAAACTATTCTTTTACAAAAATTTTACTTTTAGATTTTATGGTGAAATTCTGACAGATTTAAATGGAAATCACTAAGTGAATTACACATCTGAAACCATGTCTTAATTTTCGTGCCCAACACCTTAATTCTAACACTTACTTGTCCAAAACCTTACATCAAAATGGAAGTGGTGGCTGTAGTTTAAAAGTGTTTCAAAATTCTGGTCAGTCGTTTGTCTATTACTTTCAGTAGTTGGTTGGTCATGTTTCGCTTCTTCTCTGACCACTAAGAACAGATGCTATCAAGCAGTACCAGTAACTTGACCTTTTGCAGAGGTCACGTGCAAATATGCCCAGTTAAACAGTTTGGAAGTTTTATTATTTTTTTGTTTACTTCTCAAGCAATTTTAAAACTACCTTAATATATCACCCTTCTTAGCATTAATCAAAATTGCTTCCCTCTCCATCCAAATTGTCTCTGCACTAATTCAAACTGAATCCTCTCACTCAGCATCTCTCCAAAGCACTATTTTTCCACTAAGAGTGTTCTTCTCAAGCCAGTAGGCAAAGACCTGATTCTCCCTCTCCATTCAGATTCTAACACTTGACTCCACCATTCCACTTAGCTTTTGTCTTTTCATTTTTGTAGGTAAGGAAAAGAGAGAAACTGGACATGGAAATGTTACAAATTTCAGGCAAGGAATTATAAGCTATACCTTCAATATTGTTGATCTATCACATTATTGAAAATGAGCAATTTCTGTGTTTACATGTTTATTAGGAGACTATTGCCTATTAACATGTGCATATTCTTGCCTCATTTTTACTTTAATTGGTTGGCATTTGTTCTTTGTGAATCAGCAAGGGATGTGCTTAAGGATGTGACTTATGTGACTGAAACCATATAGCAGGGAACTTCTATAGCCTTTAGGACTTTCTCATTGCAAATCATGTCATGTGTTCATTCAGAATGTCTCTCTCTTACCCTACAATAGTTCAGTAAATCTTTCAAGTACAGCACAGCAGAGTTTACTGTTTTCAAGAAGAGTGCAGTGCAGTGGGATTTCCTCTCTTTCTTTGCACATGGGTGGGGGATTTATCCTATAGGAGAGTCAGTGCCAATCAAAGTATTTTATTCTCATTGGTGAGGCAGCACCAATTTCAGGGATGAAATGCATATATTTCACTCAAAAGTATAGTCACAACGAGGGAAAATTATACTCTCAGGAGAGAAGGCTGAGGGAAAACAGAGGGATGGATTCCTGCCTTATGTAGAACACAGGTAGTGTTCTGTCATATGCTGCCTCTGGATCACAACAAAACTATTTCCACCCTTGCCATGGGGAGCAGAGAAAGAGCTCTCTTCAGGGAATGAGGTGAATAAGATCTCACTGATCTCCATGCTTCGTCATGGCCTTAGTATATAAATTCCTACAGTGTTGGTGATACCCATTCTCTGTGTCTGCAGGTGGCCTGACTTCCAAGCTACATGACAAAAGCTGTTTATTTGACCTCTCTGCTTAGACACCCCATGGTCAAGTCAGATGTCCAGACAATGTACACATGTGATCTCTCCATTTTGTGTCCAAGCAGCTTTCCACTCAGACCTTTCTCTTTTAACTCAAGAAAAAGGATATACTACCCCAAGCCATGCAGCATCAGATTTTTCTATTCCTTTCCCCTAAATTTCTCATAAGACCCAACCACAAATATCTTGCAACTCTGCTAAGGCATGCATTAATCTCATCCTTTTTACAAACCTGTCACCACTCCCTGAGTCACAGCATGGATTATTCTAATCTGCATGATGATAATGGTCTTCTGTTTTCCTTCTGTTCCTGCTTCTCTACAACTCAACCTCTCAGAGGCAACTGGCATCTTCTTACAGTTAGAAGTGAATACAACTCTCCTTCTTAGTCTACATTGAAATTCCCTTACCACAGTTTGCAAAGCCCACGACAAGTACCATCACCTTCTTCCCTTTACCCAGCACTCTCCTTGCCCACTAGCTGTGCTGGCCTTGTGCAAGTTTCCTGTTAAAGTCTTACCCCATAGAAGATCTCACAGCTGACAGGTCATTTGCTTCCTTCTTTTCCAGGGCATTTGGACGGGTAGGCTCTTTCCACTCTGCAGATGTTAGCTTCTGTTGCTTCTTGGGAAACCGTCCATTATCACCATTAAACCCTTAATACCAGCCAGTAACATAGCAATCTGCTGTTACCTTTATGTAACTCATCAAGGCTTGAAAATATGTTCTTTAGGAGTTGACCATAGTTTTAGACTTTATGTCTTTGTGGTGCATTTTTGTAACTCTGGCTTTCAGTGAAGTGCCTGATAACTGATAAACACTGACTGGATGCATGAACAAAGTCTAGGTTGTGATTCAGTGAACATTACAGAAGTAGCCCTTAAGGAGAGGTGAACGTACTCAAGCAAAACACAGAAATCTCAGTACATGGTGAAGAGACTCAGGAGTTCATGACATGGAACTTGATTCAGGTGTCTGCAACAGCCTTAATAAAAGAGGTCTGGGGAAAGCAGTTATACAAAGGTCAGGCAGAGTCAAAGGCTAGGGTGGCCTTAACACAGATATGGGATTTATGATTAATATTCAAAAATATATATAACTGTAAAAATATGATTACACTGGAAGTTTTTATAATTTAAGCTCACGGCCTGATGTTAGAGTGTTCACCACATAGTTCAGAAAAAGTATAATGGTTTAAAATATTACTCAAGTCAGAATGTCTGGTTTTGAATCTGGTGTCTGACATGTTCCAGCTATGAGACCCTAAGAAAATGACACAAACTCATGTTTTCTAATTTTTGAGATATTGATATAAATACATAATCCCACCCTCGCTTTCTTCCCTCTAAATTTGCCCCAATACCCCCACACTTCAATCTTTCAAATTCTTGGCCTTTTATTCATTAGTTGTTGTTACAACATATGCTGTGACCATATGAGGTAGTATATGCTTTTTCTTGAGTTAAAAGAGAAAGGTCTGAGTGGAAAGCGTTTTGGAGACAAAAATGGAGGGATCACATGTAACCTGTTCAGTCTGAATAATGTTACTTATATGTATATTTTTCAGGGCTGACTATTTGGGAATAAATAGTACCAATGAAAAGTACCATCTAAAGACATTTCTCCCAAACCCAGAGCATGTAAACATTACAGAATAGGGGCTAGAAAGATCGAAAGGATCAGAGACTCTATCTTTAAATACCACAGTATTGCCCTTTGTGAAATGGGGGTAAGACTAGGATCAAACGTAGTATTTCAAAAGAATTTTCTACCAGAAGATAATATTGACAGCAATTATTTTTACCTATTGTCTACTCCTTTATGTTGTAGTAAATCTCCAACCCCAATTAGCCTGTGTAAAAAACACACAACTTAGTTACAATATGTATAAGCTGCATGCCTAGATTGGGTAGATTTTCCACTATTCTACTTTATTTCCCAGCTATGAGATCTCATTACTTGCGGCTTCTCTGGGCCACATGGTTTTGTTCTATCTTCCTTCCACCTGCTCTTCCTCTGTCTTCCTCTGTCATCCCTGTCTTCCTCTCTTTTCCCACTCTCAAAAACCTGCAGGCCATCTTTCCCTTCCACAGGCTCTAGTCTCTATTTGGCTAGTTAAAATGAGGAGAAGGGTCACATGGAATCACCTGAATACACAATTTACTCCTTATCAGGGCAGCCTCTCTTGAGGAAGCAGAATTAACATCAGAGTACAAACAGCACCAGGGCAACCCACAATACTTTATCTAGAAATGTGCATGCTGGGTACTCTAGAACTATTACATGAGTGAAAAAAGAATATATAGATAACCAAAGATGTTCGTGGTCCCTGAATCCTAAAGACCTGAAAGTAAAATGAAAAATATTGTTCTATAGACGATACCTTTGTAGGCTGGTAGATTCTGAGAATTCAGAAGCATATGGTGTTTTCAGACTTGACTTATTTTCAGTTCTCAAGCCTGACTGGGATTCCAGAGCCTGAAGGACAGATCATTTCTAGCCTTCAACTAAGTCCCCAGGATGGTGTCTTGCAGTTATAGAGGAGACACAGGTGGCATAACTTTCTCTCCTCACAATATTCAAGAAGCCCCCTTAAGAGAGTAACTCATGCATCATGGTCCTTTTGATGGTAACCTCTTCAGCAGTGTTATATCCAAATGAATTGTATGAAATAAATAGAACTTAAATATCAATATTGAAACACCAGCCACAGAGGTGTTTTTCATTCTGCAGATAATATGTCTAACATGGTTACAAAGTGATCCCTGGTCTTTGTCCCATGGTGACTTTTATGACACATATGTCTTCACAGGACCTCACATCACCACAATGAAGTGTTCCAAGAGGCACTACTCAGGCTCATGGAAGTTTCTCTGGCTGATTCTCACTGTTCCCTGGTTGAATGTTTGTCTCTGGCATGATTGGTTTATATTGTGAATGTCAAGTCACTTCCTTAAGCCCCTTACTTCTAGCATATGTTGTGACATAACTATGTGACAGCTACTAAAATATATGACCACATTAATAAGGATGAGCAACCCTATTAATATGGCTTTTTGAATAAACTGTAGAAATTCATAAGAATTTCTACTCAATAATAAAAGTTTTTTAAGTATAAAGAAATTAAGAAGGTACTACATTGTGTCCTTCTGTCATCCTATGCATAACATTTTTAGATAAATCCTAAGAAGCTAAAATGGTGACTTTTAAATAATTTAAATATACTCAAGCTATTCATAATACTACTATCAGGTAAATAATTCTGAGTATCTGCATGTCTATCCATCTTCTATTTTCCTTTTCTCTAACTTTTAACTGTTTTTCATCCATCAATCAATCATCCCTTTCATTCACCATCAGACTACTATATTAGCCCTTGTATTGGGCTAGGAAGTGGATACACCAACATGAATAAAAACATGCCCCCATAGATTCTGGATTTCATAAATTTGGAGCTGTGTCTAAGAAGGTATTGTTTAATCAGGCAATAACTTCAAAAGTAACACTCTCATAATGACAGATTTAAATTACAGAGAGATTATCTACTTTGGCATGGATAACAAACTGATGAACATAACTGGGAACATTATTGTTGTTCCCCCTAAAGCATCAGACAAAGGATGAGAATTGTTGCTTTAAACAGCATATTCATGAGTCATGATGTGAATAACTTACTAGTATGTTTTAATCTTTATCTGCCATTAGTTATGATTGCTCTCCTTAACTAAAGATGACAAAAATAATTTGGATTAGATAACATTTTTACAAGAAAAGTATTGTTTTGACTGATAGTATTTATTAGAATTTGCACCAAAAGGAAGAATAATGTAAAGAACTGTATTGAAAATTTCATTGTGACCGAGAATAATTTCACAAAGATTATATGTCCACTATTGTCATCCAAGAACACCAAGTATCTCTGGTAAATGTTACAGACTCTTATCAAAACATCATGTATCTCTTCTGACTGTGAACAGGAAGCTCCTAATCTACATAAATCATTGTAAGAAGAGTTGACCACCATACAAACACATTGTGTCTTTCAACTTACTAAGAAACTAACAGGATGACAAAACAAATACAACCAACCAACAAACAAACAATACCTGACATACTAAGCACAAGGTTTACACTTGCTAGGTAAGAGGATAAATGCCCATGGGTGCCATGTGAATGGCTGATGGGGCAAATCTTGTAATTAAGAAGAATACTCAGGGGATATAACAAATGGGCTTCTGCATTTTGTTTGGTGTTCTCTAAAGGGGCTAACTGTGCCCTGTGAGATCATTTTCCTCTTTACAGTGAGAACAAAGGCAAAGCCAGTATCAAGCACTAGGCAAAGAATTCTTGCTGAGGGCTTGCTTGACTTTACTTGCAAAAAATTTCACTCGAATCATCAATCAGAAAGAGAAGAATGTAGCCAAGATCCTAACACTAATGGAAAGACTGAGTGCATCAAGGTAGACTGGATTCCAAAAGACACCGATCGAGCTCCAAAGCTGTGGCAGTGGCATTGTGCTCAATCTATCATTTATTTAATGACATCTTCTTTAATTAAAGAATGATACATTTGAATTCCCAGTTTTACTTCCTTGATTAGCATCAAGCCTATTACCTCAATATGCTGCTCATTTCTCTGTAAAACAAAATAATGCCAGGAAGGCAAACTGGGTTCAGCATTTTCCAGTGGAGCTCACAAGCAAGCAAGGCACCCTGGGTTCAGCAGGTCCCAGTGAGTCTCCCAGCATTTTCTTCTTCAGGAACAGCTCTCTTTCAAAGAAGATAACCTCCAGTTTAGTGCCAAAATTCTTTTTAGGAGCTTTGAATTACTGCCCACCAGTAAGAACAAAGTTGGTGGAAGAAGAGGCCTGAGATTAACAAATCTGCACTATCATGAAGGCTAAATTATCCAAAAATTAAAATAAGTTATATCACATAGGAAAATGAGAAACAGGATAAAAAGTCATGAAAACTAAACAGTTGATATGGAAAATAGCAGTTATGAAAGAACTCTATTCTGAGGAAAGTGACAATCCAGTCCCTGGTTAAATGTTTCTTTTTGGTAAAAAGCAATGTTTAGTTAAACTAAGATCACACTGGAATAATATCCCACTTAATCCTGGAAGACTTCCTGGAAGACAAGAGGGATACCATGTGGATGTGAGAGGTGTGCTGTCATGTCAATACAGAGGCTGGGAGAGGCTTGAGGCAGAGCAGAACAGTGCCCTGACCACACTTAGACTTCCAGTCTTAAAGCTGTAAGATTATGTGTTTCTATTGTTCAGGCCACTTCATCTGTGATACATTATTAGGTCAGTTCCAGGAGATTGCTGTGTTTACCAAGTGAACATATTTTTGTCTTTGTTGTTTATGCACTTATTTAAACTTGTTTTTCAGTTACTCTGGAACTGAACCCTGGGCCAATTATTTGATAAAGGCTTGATATATATTCCCATATGTCTTACTCCAGCCCACCAAGGCCAGAAGCTCTGTACCTTCTCACTACCCCTTACCCTTGAACATAGGTCCTAATCATTACAGGCTTCAGAAAGGCTCAGAAATGCAAGGGGGAATCACCTGTTGCTAATCCTCTGGCAATAATTCTGTCTACTACATGTTTGCATTCTTCCAGAAGCCTCGTCTTGAGCCAGGATAAAGAACCCGCCAAGTCTGATTACCAAAGATACCTTGAGCTCTTATCTGTGAAGGATGGTGTATGAGCTAGTACTCTTAGCCACCTCTTACCCTTGCCCGAATGACTCGGTGTGTCTTATAAACAAATAGAATAAAGTACATGATTGAAAGCTATGTTTTGCTAATGGTTTTAAAAATTTCAAATGGAAAAGGGAGGAAATAAACTACAAGAAAGTAGCCTATAGCCAATGCATTTGGAGAGATTGGGAAAATTGTTTTTTCAATACCATCCTAAGATAAACTGTAATGCAAATTGGCAATTTAAGGGTGAGCCTCACTGGAGAGTCTGATTACTTCTAAATAATTTAAATAAGTTATTTTTAAAATGTGGCTTTTTAAAATCAATTGCTTTAACTTGTTTCTAAACCACTGTCATGGGCTTTAACTTAAAACTGCCAAGTAATTCAGATTTGGTAGTGAACTCAAGCCTCAGGATATATATCTATATATCTATATCTATATCTATATCTATATCTATATCTATATCTATATCTATATCTATATCTATATCTATATATATATATATATATATATATATATTCTGGTCCCAACTTTAAGTTGCAAATCTGACATTCTTCAGTCAATTCAACCATCATCTGTCTCCAGAAGGCTCTACAGTGTAAAGTGTTTAGCTTCTGATGCACAAAGGATGCTTGCAGCCAGTTTGCTGAGAACCCCAGGTTAAATTTATGATGGCAGGCTGAAGTTTTAGCATATGATTTCTAAATGCATAAAATTTAGCCCTGCTCATTCAATAAATAAGACAAGGGGAAGATGTCCAGTTAAACCTGAGTTTTAGCAGTTAAAGAAAAAATCCTGTGTATGTGTAACTTTTCTTAGATTCTTCCATTCAATACTTAATTTAAAAACTAATACCTCAACTAGAAATCATTTCATAGCTCTTATTTATCTTTGAAATCTATTACAGTAAAATATGCCAAAGAAATACTTTCAGTACTAAATAACTCTATTCACTATTTTTAAATGGAGTTATTTTCAAGCACAAAGCAATATTGTGAAGTGTCCATGTTTTAAATGCATATCAATGAAGGGAAACAATACTTTGGAGAAGTGAGGATCAAAGCCAGAAATAAAAAATTATTTTTAGATACTGTCAAAAGTGTATGAAGCAAGAACTTTTCTTCATGTGTTGGAATAAGCAAACTTCCATCCAAACAAATCAAAAGGAAAAGCTTTTCAGTCCCTATAAAGCCATGCACTTCAAAGCAGACACTAAATCAAGGAGGTAAGATATGGCAATATCAGTGAATGTGTGTTCACATAGAAATAGAAGACTATGGTTAGACAAAGGTCATGCACTTCAGTGTTCTCTTCAGCTACCAATGAGGAGTGAACAAACACTCCCACCCAGAGATGGTAACTCCTTCTCCAACCCAAGCTGAATCACTGACACAGCTCTGCAGCGTTGGCTGAGGCTAAGCACCAGGCTATTCTCATAACTACTAACTGATATTTCTGTGCCAGAAAAAAAGTAGAAATGATGAAAGAGTACAGTAGAGCTCAATGAGAACTGGCTAGGCACCAAACAGTACAGGATGGGCTTTTCTCACAAATCCCAACACAATCTTTCAGACTGATACTTGATAAAAATTCAGCTGTGCCCCATCAACTCAAGAGATTGAAGATCATCCAAGATCACAAACATTTTTAAATAAGACTGAAGACTAAAAATATTATGAGGCAGTGATCAGACGTGATTAAATTTACCAGTAAGAAGACATTTTTGAAGGATTGCTATGTTCCACAGCAAACATCTCCATCAGCCTTTGAGATTTAGATCATTCTGATATATGCGGTCATAGTATATTGAGTTTTATTTTGTTTTGCTTTGGAGGATTTTAGAAATTTAAAGCTTGCTGTGATCTTCTCTATTTTATAACATTCTCAAAAAAAAAAAAAAAACACACACAGTAGGGTAAAAATAGAGAACTGTGAAGACTCCCAAACCCAGGGGGCCTGGCTAGCTCATTAAGTTTAATAGTGGAGGGAGAATTTAACTTCTATTTCTCCAAGACCCAGACTCAGTACACATCAAGGCTATACACTACAAAATCATCTTGAAGCAAGACTAGAAATCAGGAATATTACCTTGTTGGAAATTTTTAAAAGAACAGACTGTGACTCAAACACAATCATTAGCATCAATTCTGTGCAAGGTCTTGCATTAGATCCTGAATACAGCAGAAAGAATTAAAGAAACGAAGATCCCTTCATTTTCTACTGGTTCCTTGGGGACAAGGTATCATTCATTTTGGGGATACAATCAAGATGAAATACAATGAGCTCCCTATGTTTAACTCAGTCCTTAAAGATTCATCCCGGTCCAGAATTATTTCTGATGTACCACAATTTACAAAGGTTCTCACTCAGTCATTAACTCCCAATCAAATCTCCACTGTATAAAGAACAACATATTGGGTATTAATAGAAATGATCAAGGAAAAGACATGTACTACGAGAGACCCAACCATTAACCTGAGGTAACGTGTATCAAGAGAAAAACAAATTTGCAGTGAGTTTATATTTTCCACATTTCATAGATACATAAATATTTTAGAACTAATAGGTGAGCTGCTTAAAATTGGGGAGATCATCCTGAGCCTCTTCATTGTGGAAACATCAGAGTGCATTTATACAAACTCAAGCAGCACCAATGCCACTAGCATTGACAGGACCTCATTAGGCTATCATTGTATGTTTGGTCCAGTGATGACACAAACATCAATATAATGTGCAGGATAGTGTTTCTTCCTTTTGATATATCTAAATAGGTAATTTCCAGCTGATACAGGAGTCTATGGGTATCAGGGGTTTATTTTTTGTTGGTTTGAAGAATTAAATTAACAAAGGAGTGTTCATATTTTGTGAATATTTTTAACTTCATTTACTGAACCCTTTTTGTAATTCTACTTTTGAATTAAACAATGTTATTATTAACTTTTCCTGTAACATATTTATAAGTGGTCAATTATTTGTTTATGCATTCAGCAATGAAAAAGACCTTAATAACTCCAAAATACTGAATATTGAAAAAATAGTTCATAGTAGTAATAATTTACTGAATATTATACACCAGGCACTTTCCAAAGTTTCTAAAATATTGCCTGATTTAATCTTTATAAGTATACAACATAAAGATAAGAAAAATAAATAACTGCTTTCAGGCTACATAAAAAGGTGAGTTTATGTTTGAGCTGAGAGAATCTGACTAAAAGTGCATTTCTCAAGTACTGGTGTACTGAGTCTCATTGTATTTCTAAGTAACATGGTTTGGCAGTGTCCTGGCTTTGAGATCTGACAGATGTGCACTTGAGCTTTGTCTCTATCATGTCTAGTGTGTTTTTGGATAGCTACAACATCAGGCTTCACTATCATGTCTAGTGTGTTTTTGGATAGCTACAACATCAGGCTTCACTATCATGTCTAGTGTGTTTTTGGATAGCTACAACATCAGGCTTCACTTCTCCAAGCTGTGAAGTTGGATTGACACACTCCAGCTAGAGGAAAGTATTGATGTAATACATTCAGTTGAAGAATGCTTTGAATTAAAATCTCACCAAGGCATCTTTGAAAATGCTCTCATTGAAAGCATGTTTTACTATCTTCAGAGATATTGTGGCTATGAATATGTTTAAGAGGAAGATACTGTGGACAATCAGACCACAGCAGTCAGTAGCCTAGAAAGTATATCTCACAGTCTCTTCATCTATGTTAAGACTTACACACATAAAACCTGGGTCACTGTGAGATCTCAGAGCCACATTTTAAAACAGGAAAAGTGAATGTGGTAGTTTTCAAATTTAATTATCAAAGCTTTACTTATAGCATAGATTTCTTTTTCTCCTTAGCATTTCTGTTCTTAATTCCCTAATTTCCACCACTGAGTGTGGCAAGGAGTCTACAACCATAATAGCCCACGGCTACAGAGGAAGGGTAGGAGGAACTTCAATGCCAATACTTAAACATGATCAAACATAAGGACAGCAAGAGTTGGCCATCTCCCCACTCCAAACCTGGCATCACAAAGCAGCTTCACCAACATCAACCTTAGAAAAAATGACAGCTATCAAGCTTCATCCCTCAGCCCGATAGCTCCTGAGTATGTAGATGCTGTATCTTCTATTACCACTGCCCCGGCTAATGGTGCATGTCATACAAACCCTGTCCCAGAGACCCTGGCCATAAATATCCCTTTTTCTACCCCAGTAAAGGAGCCCATTCTCCAAAGCTGTCTCCAGGAGTGATCATTTCCTCTGTACTCGTTGCTAAATGAGATCTTGTACTGCACCCATCCACACTAAGTTAAGCTTTCTTCCCTCCAGTCCAGCTCTGTGTATGATGGGTCTGACTACTGCAAAAAGAAGTAGACACAGGCAGCATAGAAGCTGGTCTTTTCTGAACTTTTGCATTGTTGTTGACAACTGACACTGAAACCCCAACACAGGCTCCAGATTCCAAATCTTACCTTGGTGGTAATAATTCCCATTTTAGTGACCTTTCTGAATCCCCATCTTCTTACTCTAGTGTTTCTACTAGATGGGAAACACTCATACACATGCATACACACACACACACAAACACACATGCTCTCTCAAACATGAACATTATCAACTAGTCTTAAAGAAATAACAGTATGAAAAACAAATTCCAGATAAACTAATCATATTACTTCACTTAAGTAAAAATGGATATAAGATATTAAAAAGAGCTTGAAAAAGGTTGTGGCCATTCCAACTGTGCAGAAAGGAAATGTGTTGTTCTTTATACTTTCTGTGCTTTAAAAATGTCTTAGAATACTGCACCTAGAGGAATTGCAGGTGTGGCTGCTGTGTCACACATGCATCAGTAGGTCGCAGAGAGGTGAGAGGCCATGTCTACGCTCAGTGTTCTGACCTCTGAACATCTGAACAATTAGTAGCCTAATATTCCCTGAAAAAGGCGAGCCTAGTCAATCACCACTGTAACATTAGAGGGCCTGGACAGAGAAGAAGCCTGAGGTGACCACTATTTTGTCTCTGTATAATCCTGGGGAATAGGGGCAGACTGCGAATCGTGCCATAATGCATGAGTTGGGTATTGCATTCCAGAGGTCTCCACCCCTGAGATGACCTCAGACACTCAGAGATCTCAGGCATCACTAAGAGAAGCAAGTAAGTGGTGGAGAGCTGGAAGAGAAAGAGAAACAGAAGGATGTGGACACAATGAAGAAAGATCTCACATGCACACATCACACACATACATCACATACATATCAAATGTATATTACATACAACATACACACATCAAACATATACCTCACACACAGATCACCTATACACACTTCACACAAGCATGCACATACAATGAACACATATCACAGAAACACATCAATGCACATTATATACACACATCACACATACAAAACATTCACCCACATCGCACCCACATCATACCCACATCATATACATGCACATCACACACAGATATCATATATAGACATCTCTCTCACACACACACATATATACACACACCACAGATATACCACACAAGCATGGCATACACACATCACACGTAGACATCATATACACACACCTTACACATACAAAATAATCATAAGTTAATTAAAATTTTAAAAAATTAATATCATTAATATCACACAAACCAAACAAGATAAGGAGAGAGGAGAACTCAATAATACTTAAGCCTTAAATGGATCCCACATTTTAATAATAAAACATTAAAACGCATTTCCCTTTGGTTTTGAGAAAGACAATCCACTTCTATGACTTTAATTCAATATGATTTGCCAGTCATGAACAGAGCAAAGATTGAAGTTAAATACAATGTTATAAATATTGATCTAATTAATTCTATGACGAATCCAAAATAAATTTAAGTATCATAACTTGTTAAAATTGTTGTACAGAATATATTCATTGTATGTATTTATTAACTGACATTTATTTTTATAAATCTACAAAATATATTTTATGTATTTTTAGCTTTTTAAAGATTAAATTATGCATGTTACCTATAACAAAAGCTGACAAGAAACACCTTTTAGTCAATCTGAAAAGCGCTGCTCTCTTTCCTCCTATTAATATTTTTAGTAGTACATTAGGAGAGTCTAATCTACATACCAATCTTTTCACTGATACATGGCAGATGTAAAAAGCACATGGGGTTTTGTGGGTTAATTTTCTATAGCATCTAACATCCTGAGACACTTGGTAAACCTCTCAAGACTTCAACTGCCTGTGCTCTAGGCCGTCTCCTTCGCTCTTGGCAGAAGCTCTCCTAGTGTCTGCACTAGTGTTTGCACTTCACTGGCTCAAAAGTCTCCCGCATCTCATTAAGCATTGGGCTAGCACATTTTGGTAATCATTCCTGTTTGAAATTTATATTCACTGCATTTGTCTCTGCTTTCCCATGTCACAGTTCTGGTTCTGAGAAATTCTAAACATTTCACTGGATATTTGCACATAAAGCATTATTTAATATCAACCATAGCTTTTTATATAAATAAAATCAAATTAGACTTAGCTTCAGGGGAAGCTAGTGATAGACTAGCAGATATCTCTTCTCTCTTTTTCTGGCAGAAATCTTGAAACAACAGAACAGCCTGTACTCAGCATAATTAAAGCAGATGTTCTCAATCTTCATTTTCATTGCTAATTTTGACAGCAGAAGAAATGTGCTTGTCTTTTGTGCAGTCACCTATTTTTTCTCAGATGTGCCCTATTTTTCTTCTCACCCATCATGGGAAACAATACAGTAGCAAGAACTCTGTCAGCTTCTCAGTGGGTCAGCAATGAAAACTCGGTAAGAAACTATTCAGAAGTTAAACTTCAAGTCTAGATAGTGTAGGCTTTTTTTATTCCTAATGTGAAAAAGATTATATCTTTCAGTGACTTGTGAGGTCTTCTGTGACAAAAGTCGCTCACACTGCATATATTAAATATAATAAACACCTTACAAGTACCTTTCTTTGTCAATGCAGCATTTGAGAATATAACAGCATTGAAGTGCAACAGTAGGACAAATAGAAACATACCACACTTTGATAACAAGGGCCAGGTGACACTCCTGCAAGGCAGAGGCTACTATTTGTCAGTTATGTGCCTAAAATCTGAAAGCATTCTGGATCAATAAAGGTACCTTTCCCCATGTATGCTCTTTTAGAAACCCTGCTCTGTGACCCCTCACTGTTTAAGGTGTTTCCAAGAGAGAAAAGCATGTACCCATCCGTAATATTTAATATTCACATCCCAATTGACTTGATTTGGAATTATCTGAGACCCCATGCATCAGTGTTGAAGGGAAGAGACATCCTGAATGGGGGTGTCCGGATCCTACAGATGGGATCCTACAGGTGGCAGAACGTGAGTCAAATACCAGCGTTCATCCCTTTCGGTTTCTTCACAGTGAACACAGTGTGACCAGCTCCTCACCATGGCCTCTGCATCAGCTCTTGCCTCCAGGTTTCTACCCTATGCAAGTTCCTGTCCTGACTTCTTTTTGTGACAGAACAGCAATGTGGAAGTATAAATCAAATAAACCCTTTCCTCCCAGGTTGGTTTAGTCATGGTGTTTCATCATATCCAGTCACCCTAACACAGACACAGCCCTTTTCTCCCTTCAGTTGCTCCTTGTTAGGAATTTTGTTATAGCAACAAGAGAAGTAGTAGATCATCTTTCCCCTCAGAGCTCCCAGAATCTTGGATACCCCAAACCTTAAAAACTACAGAGCAGAGAGGAAGATTCCTATTACCTGTGGTGGAGTACACTGCCTCTTCTCACCACACCAAAGTACCCAGTGGAAGTAAGAGTTCACTTCTTACACATCTCCCTGACAAAGGATTTAGGCAGGGCCCAAGAGGCTGCAGTCTTAAGCTACCTCTGCTCTGCTGCTGTTTCATTATCATGCACTACAGCCTGCCTCACACTCTAGGAGGAATGGGCTTTACTAGAATGACAAATATAGCTTCTCTGCTTCCTGCTACCCAAGCATCGCTGACCAGTGGGTGGTTGGGTAAAAGCTCCTGCTTCACCAAGGAGCAAGAGACTGCAATCTCATTGATTACCCACAAGGAAGGGTCATCAGAGGTTGGCAGAGCTGGATTACAGTTTGAGGAACCATGTGGTATTAACTCCATCACTCTTCGAGTAAGCACACAAGTAGGAACCACAAAGATGAGTGTTGTGATTATGCCTTCCACCCCAGCACTCATGAATAGTGTTCTGAGGAAGGAGAGAGGTACATTCATGAGTGGCTAGTTAGGCTACACAGTGTATTCTAGGGCATTCTAGACTACATAGCGAAATTTTATCTCAAAAACCAAAACAAACAAACAAAGAACAAGCAAACAAACAAATAAAACAAGAGTTCGAGATCGGAGTAGAAAATAAAGAAGTAGGAAGTACAAAGCCTTGGTAGCAGATAAAACTCATTTTGATCCTAGCTAGGGACCTCATGGGCAAGGACTAACTAGTTAAGATGCCCAGGGAAGGAACAAAGCAGAGTCTGGCCCATCACTGGGGAGATAGGAGTGCCATGTATAAGAGAATGCCTAATAGGTTGGAATTAATTCCACATGAATGTATCCACTCCCAGGGGAAGCAGGGAACCAGAGCCAAACAAACGGGAACTAGAACACAAGGGAGGAGAGCAGCAAGGTATGCATCTCAGTGGAGAAATACTGAATCAAGAGAAATCCATGCCCAGAGAAGACTCAGTGAGAGCCAATCAGAATGGTGGAGATCCACAATGGTTCCTGGCTAACCTCAGCTGAACCTATACCTCTCCAAAGCAGAGTCAGAGGCAGTAACTGCAGCCTGTGAGCTGCAGTCTCACAGACTAACAACCTGTGCTAGACACTGTGCTAGGTATATCACATCCATTTCCGTGACTTTTTTCTACTAATTCCCAAATAATGGGTAAACCAATATTAACTCTACATATTTCTGGTCTCAGCTTAAAGGTGCTTTCTCATAAAATACTTCTCTGAAGCTGACCACTAGCTTCTCTATCATACCCTGGATTTTCTTCTACCTTCTCATATGTTGAAAGGACAACATAAACCCCACTTATCTCCATTTAAGAACCAGGCCTGTTTTTTTGGGTGGGGGTGGGAGGCCATACAGCACCAGTTCCAGGAAAAGACCGTAAGTCCCAGAAACTAGGCCATAAGAAATCAGCCCCCGCGACAGACCATAAAATCCAGAACAAGATCATAAACCCCCTCCCAAAGAACAGCCTGGGGATAACCACAAAAATGGGGAAATGTCTTACATCAGAACGGGCCATCTGTACTGGGCAGTTCTATCTCATCCGATGGTTAAACGGTCATGACTTAGGAATGCAGACCACTGACCGCCTGTGACTCCCTAGCACCCATCAATGAAACTTTAGATTACCTAAGCCCTCTAAAGAGTTCCCTGTAAGAAGGCCATGTCAAGGAACGGTTAATACTGCATGCTGGTCGCTTTTACAGAATTAACGGTGCTCTTTGTCTTTGCATCTGAGTCTGGGGTCTTATCTCAGCGATTTCAGACCCTTATCATGTGGCTCAGTCTATCTTACATTTTGTTATTTTTGTGCATGTACTGTGTCCATTCTGGGTTTTACCTGTGGAGTCATGTGTGCAAGCACATAAGCTCCTGAGTAAACATTTCTGCACTCTTTACCAGGAGGGAAAGGGCTGAAAAAGGAGTGTGCATGTGAGCCAAAGGCCTTGAGGACAGGAGCTTTGCTCTCTGGAAATGTAGCCAATGTAGACTGGCATTTCTAAAAGCTGGGATGGCAGAATGACATCACCATGACCATGCAAATGAGCTTTTCTTAAAGAAGCCATAACACTGACTAGAGTTTTATTAAAGTCTGGCAATCACAGAGGTAAAGTTATATATTTTACTCCTCTGCTGAGCTTCTGAGGTAAGGTAGAAATATGTGCATATGAAAGTCATTCTATTTGTACCCTTTTCCATAATTCACATGTTAGGAAACTAGAGAAATGCCAATAAATCCAAGAGATGCTAATATGAAACTATTCATTATAGTGCTCTCTCTCTCTCTCTCTCTCTCTCTCTCTCTCTCTCTCTCTCGTGTGTGAGTATTTGTGTGAGTGTGTATCTGTGTGAGTGTGTGTATATCTGTGTGAGTGTGAGTATCTGTGTATCAGTGTGAGTGCATGTGTGTGTGAATGTGTGTGTGTGTGTGTGTGTGTGTGTGTGTGTGTGTGTGTGTGTGTGTTTACTGATAGATCAGTTGACAGATTGATGCTTTACTTCTGGACTCATCCTTCCCATCTAGGAGTAAACCATCCAAGCTGTTCTTGCTCCCTAGCAAAAGCAGGATTAAGCAGCATCCTGTCAGTTCTGCAGTACACCACGTCCTACCCTACTAACCTTAGCTGGATAAATACTCAGGAAAGCAATTACAGAAGACTGAGGAAATACAAACAGGATCTGGTAAGCAAGATTACCAAATCACTCTGCTTGTCAGACTTGCCCTGCACATCGCAAACTTTTTCTTTTTCTTTTCCTGACTGTCTAACACGAATTGATGGCAGCACAGACTGCTAGACTGGTGTGTGCTTGAATTATGATCATGGGCAGAGTAGAGTATGGATATTGATGACACCTCCTGTTGTTTATTCCATAAAGAGGATTTGCATTCTCACTGTGGGTAGAGAAAGCTAATGTAAAACAAATGAACAAAACAAACAACATAACAAAACATTTCTCAAGGTCACATAGTATATGTGAACTAGAAGATTAGAAGCACTCTTCTTTTTTCCCTGCTGCAGTGGAAATTCACCCCAGAGTATCTAACATGTAGGTACATCCCCAGGTATGTCTGGATTTAAGCCCAGACCTTCTAGTTGAGAATGGGAATTTTAAAAACAATTTTATTTACTTTTACACTCCAGGTTTTATTCCCCTCCAGATCCACCCTCCAGCTGTTCCACATCCCATACCTCCTCCCCACCCAACCCCCTGTCTCCACAAGGATGTCCCCACCCCCATCCCTCCAGAACTCTAAACTTCCTGCCTTCAGTCTCTTGAAGGTGCATATTCTCTGACTGAACCCAGAACCAGGTATATGTGTTGGGGGCCTCATCTCAGCTGGTGTTTGCTGCCTGGTTGGTGTCTGAGAGATCTCAGAGGTCCAGGTTCATTGAGACTGCTGATCCTCCTTCAGGGTTGCCCTCCTCCTCAGCTTCCTCCAGCTTCTCCCTAATGTAAGCACAGGGGTCAGCAGCTTCTGTTCATTGGTTGGGTGCACATCTGCATCTGACTCTTTCAGCTGCTTGTTGGGTCTTTGGAGGGCAGCCATTATAGGTCCCTTTTTGTGAATGCCCCACAGCCTCAGTGATGGTGTCAGGCCTTGGGGCCTCACCTTGAGCTGGATCCCATTTTAGGCCTGACACTGGACCTTCTTTTCCTCAGGCTCTTCCATTTCCATCCCTGCATTTTTTTCCAGATAGGAAGAACTATGGGTCAGAGTTTTGATTATGGGATAGCAACCCCATCTCTCACTTGAGGCTCACAAGTTGCCTCTCCCCACTGTAAAACATTTCATCTAAAGTCCCCGCTTTGAGTCCTGAGAGTCTCTCACTTCCCATGTCTCTGGTACATACATTCTGGAGGGTCCTGCCAACCTCCTTCCTCCTGAGGTTGCCTGTTTCCATTCTTTCTGCTGGCCTTCAGGGCTTGTCTTTTTCCTCCACCCAATACCAAATCATGTTCCCCTCTCCCCCCACCTCATTCCCTTTCCCTCCTCTGCCCCTCACCACCCCCCACTGCTTGTGGTTGCTCTCTTCTCCCTCCCCAGGGGGACTGAGGCATCCTGACTTGAGCCTTTCAATTTATAGACCTTTCGAGTTCTGTACACTGTACCTTGGATATTCTGTAAATAATAATAATAATAATAATAATAATAATAATAATATTATTATTATTATTATTATTATTATTATTATTATTATTATTAGGCTAATGACCCATGCCCAGGCCACATGGATTTCTCTTCCTATTAATCCCACTAAGGGGGGGGGGGGACGCACACAGCCTTTTCCCACCAGTCTTCTCTTCCTCTACAGCAGATCTTCTTCATTTTCAGAAAGACCATGTTAATTCTCTCTGAACCATTCCCTCTCCTAGGAGCACAACAAAGCTATTCCTTGTCAGTACAACCTCAGTTTCCTCATGCATTTGTTTTTACTTCATCCCGACTCACAGCTTAATTTCCTGATTCTTTGAGGCTCGGGGCATTCAGGCAAAGCTGCTTATTTATCATGCCTCCTTCTCTGCCTCCCACGCCCTGCACCTCTGCTCTATACCCACAAATCTTCCCTGGTTGCTGAGTGGAAATGTGGCAGAGCACAACATTTATTGCAAGCAGTGATTTGTGAGGCCTTCTGTAGAAATCTTTCTCTACTCATCTTCCTAAAAGCTACGCTCACCCTCAAATGGCTTCCCCAAGTTAATGAGAAGATGTCAGTACTATGTACTGGGCCCAGGATAACAAAGTGTATGCTATGAGTGCTTTCCTGAAAATGTATATCCTTCATCTCTACTCACAACCCAGTGGATCCTCAGGCACAGGCCTGAGCTCATGGAGGGTGAAGAAAACTCACAGGGTGACTTGTACAGTTACACAAGCTGAAGAATTGCCCTATAAGGAGTATTTTGGCATGGTCCACCCAGAACCATAGAGGACCTAATTCCTTGAAGTGCTGCAGCCTGGGTAGAGACACAGTCACAGCAGTGCAAGTGGCTGATGAAGCTTCGCCACTTTCTCAATAACTGTGGTTGATTACTATATAGGGTGTGACTTAGCCATGGCTGCCACTCATTTGTTGAGGTGAATTGAAGGGTTGAGTATGTATTGTTTACTAACAGAACTTAAGCATTTATGAACTTTTCTGTTGGTTTGAATGCACATTGATTTTTTTAGGATATAAAGAATTGGAAGGGGGAAGAAGGTATAACAAGCCTTTAATATAAAAGACTGGTTAAACATGAGCTCTTTTGATGAAAAATGTGTCCATGGTGCTAAGTAAATAAGTCAATGACACATTTTCAGGCATGAGAAAGTATTTCAATGGAACTTGAGATATATTTTTCCCAGGGCTGGAGAGATGCCTCACCTTTTGCTCTTGCAAGGACCCAGACCTAGCACCCACATCTTAGCACTGTACAACCCTCTGAAATAATAGTTACAGAGGATCTGATGTCCAGTTCAGGCTTTTGCAGGTACTAGGTAGAACGGTGAAAATGAAAACACTCTCACACATAAAAATGAAGCAAGTAAATCTTTTAAATACATATATTCTTTTCTACTCCCCAAAAAACAAAAATAATTATTGGTTAAAAGGAAGATACTCCAAGGTGTGGACAATTATCACTGTTGTAAAAAGTGAAACTTTGTGGCACCACTTAAATGCTAAATTAGATGATGCTGGTCTTGATGACTGACAGAGCAAAGTAATCACAAGGTGCAGCTGAATATCCTGTGTTTCCTTGTGCTCTGGGGAGCTGCCTGTGTTCAGCTGTACTCTGGGGAACTGGATGCACAGCCTTAAGAAACTCATTTGATTGGCCTGCAGCAAAATAATCTTCACTTACAAAATGAGAAAACATGGTTTGCTTTTTTAATTTTTTTAATTCAAAATTTTGTGACTATGCATTGCTTCCTATTCAGGTCAACTAAAATATTATGGGATTTTTATGGCTGGTTTAATGTGAAACCACTTTTTTAAAAGTGATTTTAAAGTAAAACTGATATTTGGATTCTGATTTTCCTTCATTAATGTCCTCCTCTTTTTCATCTCCTTTTAATTTTATTTTATTTTTTAAATTTTGGAACAAGGCCTCATGTAGCCTAGCCTGGCCTTGAACTCACAATGTAGCCAGAGATGGCCTTGAACTAGCCCTTCTGTGTCATCTCTCGGTGCTCTTATTGCAGGTATGGTCACCATGACTACTATTTGACTTTCTTCTTATTTTTTTGTTTATAGAACTTCAGTCAAAAATCTCTTGTAAACTTCCACAAATTTGTGCAAAAATAATAGCTACATTTTGGGAAAGATGAATTGGAAAAAGGAACAAGCACAATTTTGAGAGAGATTAGCTGATTAGGGATGCGGGCGCCAAGTCTCAACCTATAAAGCCAGGTTTCCTAGGAGCCAGGAAGGTGCTTGCCTTCAGTTAGAATCCTCTTTTTTCCTTCTTTTTTTCTATTCTATCTTCTTTCTTCAAAGTTTTGCTTTTACTAGCTTTTTGCAATTACTACAGGAAACAATGTTTCACTCTGACCTTTTTAAACCTTGTGTCTGTTGCTCTTCCTTCTCCCCTCTGTCCCTTTGCTCCATTCCTGCTGGTCCCTTCCTCCCCAGCAGTTTCCCTGCTGCCTCTGTGCTACATGGCTTCTATCAGCTCCTTGTTTTTATTCCAGTCCCCTCTTGCATATCTCCCTCTCACAGTCCCCTTTCTAGTCTCATGACCTATGCTACACTCACACCATATGTAATAGCTGCACATAAAAGTTAATCTAAGATCTTCTGCATTTGACAAAACCTATCAATCTTCCCGAGTTTGAGTTACTTTTCAGTTCTAACCAAAATATCTAGAGCATATATAAGAATTGTAAGAGTTAAACACTCCCCTGTTTTTTCAATTAATAAATGGGCTACTAAACTGAACATGCTAGTCTCCAAAGAAACACAAATGACAACCAAATATTTTAAAACATGTTCATCATCTTTAGCCATCAGGGAAATACAAATTAAAACCACTTTGAGATTCTGTCCCTCCCTAGTCAGGATGTCTAACCCAAAAGCAAATAAGGGTGAGGAGGTGAGGAGAGAGGAAGAGTCATCCATTGCTGGTGGAGCTGTGAACTGATGTATTCACTATGGAAATCAGCATGAAGGGGTCTGAATGATCTCAAGATAGAAGCAACCATATGACTCAGCTATACCATGCTAGGGTACATGCCATAAACCATTGTCTTACACCCTGCATATTCCTACTGACTGTCACCACAGTCACAAAGGCTAAGAAACAGAAGCAGTCTGGATTTCCATCAGCAGACAAATGGATGATGAAAATGTGATGCATACACACAATAGGATTTTATTCACCTGAAAAGAACACACTGTTTCTAAGATAGAGAAATTACTTCCAGAGAACAAGCCACAGGAAACAAATGCACTTCCACATTACGAAGTCTGAGGAAGGGAATGTCTTCCTAAAGTAACTGTGTGATGTTTTGTTTATAACCAAGGGGGAAAAAAACAGTCCAGTGATTATGTGCTGATTGAGATGTTTTCTTTTTCTTTATGACACTTGCTTGGTTGAAGGCCAAATATGCAATTTTCCCAATAGAGTAGTCTCCATTGTCTACACTTGGACCAATTTAGTTGTGCTTCATCAAATATTTTTACAGGAAAAAATTTGTTTTCCCCTATCCCTTGGAAAACTTGAAACAATAAGTCTCTTAATTCTCTCTCTGAAACCTGCACAATTTCCTAGCTCAAGCCCTTAGTCACCATTGTCATTTTGGAAAGTGTTCTGTTGTGCCAAATAAATCTGATTGTAAAGTCTTATATTTTAAGCACTCTAGTGAAATGCTTGTGAGCACGGGGCTTCTGCTTTCAGACTGTGAAACAAATGTGTTTTTGCTAGTCACTGAAAATGCTTTTTTTTTAATATTGTTCCTCAAACTGCTTTTGTTTGTAAGGCCTTCCAATGCTTTAAATCATGGTTTGAGGTTTCTGTGCCACCCGGATAAAAACACAGATTTGCAAAAAGGCCTTGAACAATGCCATTCCAGAATTCACTAAAAGGATCAAGAGTGTGTACACAAATGTAGATGCAACAAGGATTTTTTCCCTCAACACAAAACAAAAAAAAAGTTTATCGGGTGACTTAAACACATACCCTGTTTCTGCCAATCTCCCATGTAAAAACACAACAACAACAAAAAAAGGTTTCCATGTCATTTAGAAGAATGGATTACTTTCACTAGTTCCTAGCATATTTGGACTAATGCTAACCACATCTTACATGACTTCTCAAACAACTCCAGCCTATTCCTGCCTATGATGCCCTGTCACTAAGAAGGAAGCTGTGCTCGTCACAAACATGATTAGATGTACTAACATTATTCATTCCCTTTGCATCTCTGTATCATTTTTAGCACTCAATTCAAATTCCTGACATCAAGACAGTTGGGCAGGTATCGTGCTCTAAATTCTGATACCCAGACTCAATTCTATCCTTTGTATAATGTTAGGGACAAGTGACTCCATTTGTGTATGTATACTTTACCTTTTCTGGCTGTAAAATGGGAGTAAAATTATAAAAGTGTCCATAATTGTAAGGCAGTTAAAGAATAAGCTGGACAACTAGTAAAAGACTTCTATCATGATCGTCCTCATCATCACCTTGAAAAGAAACACTTGTAGATCAAAGGATTTAGAGCTTGCCTGGCTGTGTTCAATGCCCTGTAAAATGCCATGGATGAATATTACTAATGCCTTCCCACTACTATAAGGACTCAAGCAAAGGGACACCAATGCTTACTTTGTGTATCTCTACTAAATTAAGATGGGATTAAAGCTCAGCAGTGTGTCTCCAGAGTTTATGTGGGCTTAAGCAAATGCACATTCAATACAATGCTTGGTGCTTATAACAAAGATGTCTATGAACCCTTCCATTAGGATCAGATTGCTTCACTGACCTTGGAGTTGTCTGAATTACTAATCCATATTTGGTAAACACCTACAGCCTTAAGTATGAGGAAAATACAATTTAAACATACGAGGACTTGGGCTATCCCAAAAGCTGTTGCCTATATATGGGATGTGTTTTTCTAGCTGGGCTGCTTTGTCTGGCCATAATGGGAAAGGATGGGCCTAGCCTCACAGAGACTTGATGTGCCAGGGTGGGAGATACCTGGTGGGCCTTATACTTTCAGAGGAGAAGGAGAAGAGGGATGGGGGAAGGATTGTGGGAAGGGTGACTAAGAGGGGTGAAGTGGGCAGGATGTAAATAAGTAAAAATACACACACACACACACACACACACACACACACACACACACACTTCATTGCTGCTTGCAAAACAAGAGAGTGTCAGCCTTGCAAACAAGTACTGACCTTTCTGTTCTCTTCTATTCGAGGTCTCCTTCCTCAGATCCCACATTTTTCAGAGCATGGGAACGACTGTGCTAAGACCTCATGCTATTTGTTTTCCTTTATCTCCTAGCCACATAGCTACTCCTAAACGGGTTCTGAAGTCTATGCAAATGTGAACTTGGTTGCAAAGCACTGCTAGGCTATATTCACATGATATCATCACAATCAACTTCATGCATCTTCTGAAGCTGTATCATTGCTAGCCAGTCCATGAGGATAACTCACACTTTACATTGACCTACACTTTCTATGAAAAGAAATTGTCTTTATGTTTTGAATTCTTAGACATGTGAAGTGACCTTTAAAGAAAATTCTTAAGGAACTGCCGGAACTGCTTTTTAATCTTATCAACACTTTTAGAACTAAATTTTCTTGAACGGGGTCCTCATTGGAAGAATCAGAGAAAGGATTGAAGGAGCTAAAGGGGCTTGCAGTCCCGCAAGAACAACAATACCAACCAACCAGAGCTCCCAGGGACTAAACCACTACACAAAGACTAGACATGGACGGACCCATAGCTCCAGTTGCATATGTAGCAGAGGATGGTCTTGTTGGGCACCAATGGAAAGAGAAGCCTTTAGTCCTTGACCAATATAGATATTTATAAATATAAACTACCCTCATCTAGTGTACAGAAGTGGTTGGAAGTTTATTGGTATGTATGTATGTATGTATGTATGTATTATTTATTTATTTATTTATTTATTTATTTATTTATTTATTTATTCATGATTGGGAGTTTTCTTTGTCTCTTTTTTCAAAGGCAACACATTGGAGAAAATATCATTTTGTAGCCATTTCAACAAAGGCAGCAAACAGCTTACTGCATCAGCCACGATTTTAAAAGCTAAAACACACAGTAATATTGGTGAAGCATGTTTATTTTCATGAGCCAATTGGAATACTTACACTGTGGAAATCACTAAGAATAATGAGTTTTGGTGACTATCCCATAGACCCCGGCCTTGTAAGACCAGATCAAAGAAAGTCCTCAATACACAAAGCTTGAATGTAGTGAGGACACTTAGCTCTCTGAAACCCTGTGAAGAATGACATCTTAAAAGTGTGGTCAACAGAGTTTTGAGAATATCATCATCATTGTCGTTGTCATCGTCATCGTCATCGTCATCATCATCATCATCATCATAATTGTTATTATTATTGTTATTATTATCATTACTATTATTTTAACTTTAAAAAACTGAGGTGAATAGCCCTTTGCAGGTTGAGATAAGAGGACTACAAGTTCAAGACCAGCCTGGACTCCATAGTGAGACAGTAGGACAACAGCAACTAAACGCAGCAAAATGTTGCAGTCCAGCACGCAATGTGCAGAGGAAATAACTTTTGGCTCTTGTTTATCAGGCAAAACAGAAAAGCTTTTGATCTTTGCTCAGATCCTTACTGGATGAAAGTAGGTGTCTTAACCCCCACTAACATTAACCCCCACTTTCTGAAATGAAATTTGAAATGTCAAAGTTTCAAGCATATGACTGCATTCTGTGGTGATGGTGTGTGAGTGTATTTAAGCAGCTCTGTGGTCACCACTGTAATCCTCAGGATAAAATGAAGGAGATTATTGCTCATGCTTTACACTACATATACTGCCCTGCAACAGGATTCAGTAGAGACAGTCGAATCTAATGTGTCATCTATAAGGATATAATTTTCAGGAATCAGAAGGATCATGTTATGAATTTTTTTCTATGCTTTTGCTCTTTATTAAGAACATTTCAAGGTCTTATTAAGAGAAAAAAAATAAGAGGAGGAAAACATGCTTTGCATCTAATGACTTACTTTCTGGTAGAGACAAAGCATGTATTGATTTTAGTTGAAAACACTTAATTGCCACTCAATAAACATTTCTTTGAGAATGACTTTCCTTGTGTTATTTGAAATTTGAAAAGCCAATGGGACTTAAAATTTGGCACTCTTTTTTTCCTGGAGCTTAACTTTGAAAAACATTTTATATAATTTGTATATTAACAAGAAAAGTTAATTTACAAATTGGAGAAAACATTTTATATAATTTGTATATTAAAAAGAAAAATTAATTTACAAATTGGAAAGAAATGAGACCTTCATTCCGAAAAAGAAATATACTGAATTTTAAGTAAAGTGCTAACTTTGACATCTCAAACTCCTCTACTTTAGTAAAACACAGAAACAACCCCTTGGAAATACATGCATTGTTTATATCAGAGATCTAAGTACTCCCTTGCCCCGAACCCCATACGTTCAGAAACAACCCCTTAGAAACACATTACTCTCTTACTTCGAACCCCACATGTTCTTCCAGGCTTGTTCTGCCATATATATCTTCTTCACCCATTTCTTCAACTAAATCAGGTTGAGAAATGAAATATTATCTTGTTTCTGAGTGCTGTTCATACCACTGGCCCACCCCTCTGCAGAGGAAGGGAACCAGGAGAACAGCCAAAGAATGAGGTAAGAGAAGGGATAAGGGGAACCACCATGCCTCTGTGGTCAGCCACGTCAGTCAATGGCATAGACTGCTAAATACTGCTGGAAGTAGCATATTGCTAAAAAAACAAGAGTATAATGTATATTCAAGTACCAAAATATTCTATTTATCACAGATATCATTATTTGTGAATATGTAGGTTTTTTTTTTCACTACTGAAGGTCCTGAATGCTCTCATAGTGGTACCATTTTCTAATAGAGCTTTTGTTCTCAAGTACCAAGTACTCCTTCAAATATGCTTGGAAGTTAAAATAAATTTAATTCATCCTCTAAAGAAGAGGAAAATAATATTCCTTCCATCATCTCATTAACCCTTTGACCTTTGCAAAAATATTAATTATTGACTATATTTCTAGTGAAAAGTAACCTCTATGTTTTAGTTAGAATCTAGCAGTTTTATAGTGTATATAAATCTGAACAGAAATGAAGCATTCCTAATATGACAGTGAGTCAATTAGGAAGAAAGTATTAATAGTACCAACTGTCATTAGTACATTAAGAACTCAGCTCATTTCTATACTACAAATTTATAGCTAGAGCTCTCAAAATCAAATTAGCCACTTCCTCCATGTCAAATGAAGTTAATGGCTTTAAATATGAGTGTCTGAAGCTAAATAACACAAGATATCTGCCCTAAATTTTACATTCATTTTCTTGAGTCAGTTATCTAATTCAACAGGATTGTTATCTTTAATCCAAACCTCTTAGCTTAAACAAAGCTGTCAGTCATTTTCTATGCAGAGTTCTCCATGCATCAACCTGTACCATGATTGTCTCACAGCACATGAGAAAGCAGGCTGTGGTAAACAAGCTCACATACATTTAAAAAAAAATTGCTCAACCTGAAGTTCCAAAGCCCATAGCCCCTTACTCCAGTCCACACATGGCAAGACAAGAAGCCTTCGCTACCTTCCTTCTCACATTGAATTGTGACTGAGACCTTCTTGTTATGTCAGTAAAGAACCATAATCATTTAGGAAAGAATGAAAACCTTAATTTATTTGAATATTAATTTAATATTTATTAATATTAACCTTTAATAGAAACATAGGATAACAAAATGGAAAAAGACCTCCAAACTGATAACCTAAAATAACTGATTCTTAAAAACAAGGTAAAGCGATGTAAACCTAAGAGAGTCTCAGCATTTCCAAGGTTCTGCCTTTTTCATAAACAAGTTCCAAGAGGATACTGATCTCTTAAATTAGGTCTTTCCTAGATGGGATGCATTGTAAGTCCAAAATACAAACATCAGACTCATAAATACCATGCTCAGTACTCAGGGAGAGAACATTTTCTGAGGCACAATCCTGAAACTGCCACATGCATTTAAAGCTGCCACAACCCAAAGAGGAAATCCAAACCTTGCACGTACCTTATGACAAACGAGCGGTAAATTGCAGAAACTTTTCAGCCTGTAGCTATCTAGCATAGTGCTTGAGAAATGAACAAATCATCTTTCACTGTGCAGACTTGGCTTTCTTCACAGAACACAGCGCTAGAGTGTCTGTTCACCTCCAGGGGAGAGCAACAGCCTCTCGGCACTGAGCACTTGCTGCTCTGAACTGCAGAGACTTCGAGTGAAAGTGGGAGGGACCAGTGAGGTTTAAATACCACCCATTGCTTCAGATTCACAGGATATGACTCAACTCTCCAATCGGTAAGGGGAGAGTTTCCCTTTGCAAACTGTTAGTGCAAATTACATAACAAACATCATTTCTGGGGACCTAAAACTCTTACAAACTACATGTCTTTATTTACCTTTTGTAATCAACCTCCATGACAAAAGCCACAGTAAAAAATGAGAATCATATCACACGTGGAACAAAGAAAGTATTTGCTGGCTCTTTGCAGTGAACTGATTTAATATTATTAAAGATGTATGAACCTGACATTTCTCAAAGTCGTTGTGTGTGTGTATGTGTGTGTGTGTATTCTTAGTAATCTTAAGTATATATCTATATATACTTATACTTATACATACAGATACACATATTTATACATATACAAATATATACACATATTTATACATATACAAATATATACACATATTTATACATATACAAATATATACATTTATTTATACATATAATGTATAACATCTCACACAATATTATAGAACAGTATAGTTGTTTGTTGTGATCAGTTTGTGTGCACTAGTAATAAACTCCAAGTCACCAATAAAATGTCAGTTTTGCACTAAGGACAGAAATCAATAAAGTACTTCTCATAATATCATTTAACCAGATTTGATGTGTCTACCTTGTTCCTCCATGTCTTTCATTATTCTCTGTCTGCTGAGTCTAGATCTGTGCCTGCATGAATGCTGTGTTGTGAATCTGTCCCGGTGTCTGTCTTGAGTGAGTGTCTGTGTCTCTGGGATCTTCCAAATATGCTAATAAGAGTTCAAGCTATTCTCCCCTCACCCTTGGTGCTTCAAAATGCTTCAGTAATGCATTGAAGTTCCTCACACAGCCTCGCATGTTCCTCACACAAGAACCCAAGATGCATATATGTAATATATTAAAGACTCTTCACCCGAGGCACCACAATGTAGACAGCCTGAGGACATTAATACTAAACCCCAAGCCACCAACAATGTATGGTGTCTTATTACTCAAAAATCAGTAAGCCACTTCTTCTTGATTTAACTTGACCAAGAATGAGCTCAGAATTGACTTCTCTACTTTGCTCTCCCTATTTCTTCTATCATCCCTGTCTGTTTGTTGGGCATGAATTTGTGCTTGCCTGAGGCTCTCTGCCCATGTCTGAGTATTTGTGTCTAGCAAAGGGCTTTGATTCTCTTTTATTGAATAGCACAGAAGGTACCACATGGAGAAGGAATAAAGAATATACTTTGCAGAAATCTTTAACAGAGGTTTACAAGGGATTAAGTCACTGACTCCAACTGACCTAAAGAAGAAACACTATTTCAAACACCATTCTTTATGAAGCAATAGCCATATGCTGCCTTCAACATTTATAATGAATATTTATTTGGTAGGACAGGTTTCAGTCTAATATTTTTTTGTTTTCAGCAAATGAGTATCATCACACATGTACAAATTATACATATGCTACTCTTGGGTCAACAATATTGAAGAGTATATAATTTGAGGTTGTAGCTGTGTGTTAGCTTAAATTACTTACATGAGAAGTCCAAGACAAGTAAGGCTGTTTGTTACATTGTTTACTTACTTAAAGGCAGGTTAAAGGGACAGGCTGAGTGCACAGTAGGATAGCAGTCCTAAGTCTTAATTGTCCGTGAGGTCCAGAAAAAGTGCCCGCTGCTCTGAATGTGAGACACTTGTATGGGAATGCATTGCCATTGTTTCTGTTACTCTGCCAAAGACTAGACTAAGCATAGTTTGGCACTGTGGCACGAATCTGCATTTTAGCATGTCCATTTATCCTGTCTGCAAAAGCATAAAATCAGCATGTTCTATGTACACAGCTGTAGCATTAGAATGACCTATCAATGCAAACCAACCTCTCCCCTTTGCTAATACAAAGGAAGAGGATGATCTTTATAGAATCTAAGCCTAGAACTTCTGGTTGTCATATTTGGTGAAAGATATGATACTGTCTAAAGTTATTCAAGCAAAATAAAAAACCAAAGGCAAATTCATAAAGGACATATCTCTGATACCACCATCACCACCATAGCCACCACAGCCACCACAGCCATGACCACAGCTACCACTGCTACCACCACAGCCACCACAGCCACCATCACCACAGCCACCACCACCACCACATTTCCCAGATCTTGTCATGCATTAAGTCATGATCTCATTCTGCTACAAAGATGGACATACTAAAATATTCCTGGTGGAATTGTCTATTATATGAAAGACTTTGCAGTGGGTCATGAACAGTGAAATGGTTAAATTAATAAGGAGCTAATCTGAGTAATACTGCATACTAAGAAATAGTATTTTGTTCTTAATAATCAGGCTATATAGATACACTACAGGCAACGCTCCTTAAATGTTAAATGAAATCAACAAGCTACAGCAAAATTCGTCATCTCAGGTATGAGACACATTCATAAGCAAATTCACAGACATGGTTGGTCTACAGGACTGCACATCAATTATGAACAGGTAGCTATGTCTAGAATGAGATTTAAAGGGAATGATAGGGATGCTGGGAAGAATCCAATCCATGTCATATAAAATAAAGAAGAATCCACGTATTCTATAGGTAACGAGAAGAATGTGTTACTTTAAAAAGTAATTTAATATTTTCAGTTACATATCTTACAATATTATACTCACTTTAAATGGACCCTCCTTTTATTTTTCAAAACAATATATCATAAATCAAAGAGCTCTTCTCTAGCCCAATCCCCATTTTTATGAGCCCCAATTTATGTTTTCTCTGATTTCTCCATCTGGCTAAAGGGTATGCCAAAGTCATAACAGAGGCAAAACCAGGACAGAGAGATGGAAACAGACAGCTGGTTACATTAGACTCTCCAGTGTGTCTGCCCACATTGGCCAATGTCTTTGATTTTTCTGTTGGCCTCCTGTAAGCAATTTTACTGGCTTCATAAAATGTGGCTTGGATTAATTAAATTGTAAATACAAAAACAGTCCAGCCTCCAGAGTAGTATTTCTTATATTAGTATTCCTTGGGTTAGAATTAATAAAATTGCGTATAAAGCAATTTGGTGAAATGTTTCTATATTTCTAAATTGAATGCAGCAATTGCTTTCCTGATTAACACAAAATTTAACACTTTGCTTGCTTTGGGGGCTTGTTCTAGTACTCACATATCTTTGTGAGCACTTATGGTTTATGCTCCACTTCTCTAGATGTCTACAATATTCCCTTATTAAAGTTTACACAGCAAAAATGCTTAAGAGTCCAATGAGGCAGTAGAAGATCTTACAATTTTTATTGGGGGAAGATTTGTTATTTTAGAAGCAGAGTGTGCTATAGCCCAGGCTGGTCTTGAACTGGCTCAAGACAAGACTGGGAACTTACTTATCATCTTCACATTCCGTAAGGACTGAGCTTCCAGATGCATGCCACCATGTCACTGATTCTGTGTTGTTTGAAGCCTTACTGGGTTGGTGACAACGGCCAGGAACTCATTAGACAAGCCACATTAGCCTACGACTCAAACCCCCTCCCCCCATCTTCGTGAGTGCTGGTATTGCAGGTGTATGTCACCATGCTTGCTTGGTTTGCCACTAAAGAATGACTTTTTGTAGATTTGACAAGCTGATATAAATATTGTTTTGTTTTATTCTTAAAGCACATCTAATTGCTTAAATCTTCTATGTAAGCTGTGGATATCCTCCTGCCTCCAACTAACTTCATGACATTATGCCAAATTTGGTTCAGATTTTCTGAGAGAAATAGAATAACACGAGTCTGTTTTCAATCTATACATTGTCCATATGTTACTGCCTTCTATCTATTCAAAAGGAAACATTCTTTTGAAACTATCAGAGGACAAAGTAGAGAAGCCTTCAAGATATAGAAGGACTCCCTGAATAGACTCCAAACACTCAGGAAGTAAGGTCAGTATTTGATAATTGGGATCTCATAAAAGTAAACAGTTTCCACAAAGCAAAAAGAAGACAATCTCGACATTAGGAGAGGTAGTTTTATACTTGTAAGTCATTGTGTTATCAGATCAAACATATCACTTCTTCATGTCAAAAAAGTCTTTCAAAATATGTTTTACAAGCTTTGTGAAACACATAGTATGCAATCCTACCTATATTGGTCATCCTGCCAATAACACACAAAAATTTCAACATGTGGTAGAAAGCCAGCAATCTCTCTACAATGGTCCTGCCATCATGACCTATTCTGAATGCTATTTTTCCCCTAAGCATTCATTTTCTCCCACCATAGAGGATTGGGCTTCAATATAGAAATTTGGTGGGTGGGGACACAGAAATTAATTCATTGCACTGTCCTTGTTTTCTTTCCTTGGAGATCTTCAGATTGTTATTTGGAAGAAATAACCTTCATGCCTCCTGTTTCTTACCTCTTACTTTATTACAACTCTCCACCACAGGGTCTCAATTACCACAGAGATCCCCACCACACAAACACTATATTTGTCAGATTTATTGGGTACTCTTCACATTTGTTTTAATATTTTAAGTTTCATTTTTATATATTCTTTATATATATACTATGGCTTACATAAATATATTTTAAATATAATATTTTAATAATTGTTTGAAATTTTTGTATAATATACACTTTATACATAATATATGTATATATAACATTCATATATTATATATAATATATATCTTTTTTATCATCTTCATTCCCAGTGCACCAGGGTTCCAGATATCTTTTGGTGTTTTCCTCTGGAATCAGTACTGTGTGCAGCATGCAGTCTCTTCTGGTTTCCCAGGCGTGTCCGCCTCTCTGGAGGTTTAGCTCTCCCTCCCACGGGATTTGGGATCGGAAGAGCAACGTCTGAACTCGTCAGTCCCGCTCAGGTGCGGTGTCTATGCCGCAGTGGATCTGCTGCTCCCGGGCCCTCCTCTACGGGTACCCAGAGGCCGTATACAGTTTCCTCCTGGGCCAGGGATGTGGGCAGGGGTGGGCAGCGTTGGTGGTCTCCTCCGCTCTGCTGCCTCAGGAGTGCCCGCCCGACCAGGCGGCGAGAGCTCCCCTCCAGGGGGCCTGGTAGCAGAGAGCTGCTGAGGGCAGGGATCCGCCGGCCCGGGACTCTGGCCAAACACCGGAAGTGTCCGGACCCAGAGGAACTCCGCCTCTGTGTGTCCTGAGTTCACCAGGCAAGTCGTTTGTAGCAGAAAAGTTTGTCTTACCTGTGGTCCCCAGGCTCAAGTTTGCTCGCGGGGTGTTGCCTATGAGCTCTCCGAGGCCTCAGCAACCAGGAAGATCTGCACCGCCCTTTCCGGGAGGTTCCGTGCACCACGGTTCCAGATAGCTTTTGTTGTTTTCCTCTGGGATCAGTACTGTGTGCAGCGTGCAGTCTCTTCTGGTTTCCCAGGCGTGTCCGCCTCTCTGAAGGTTTAGCTCTCCCTTCCACGGGATTTGGGTGCAGAGAACTGTTTATCCAGTCGTTCCCTTCAGGTGCGGTGTCTCCGCAATAGAACCTTTAAAATTTCATAAGATCTGACTTGTCAACTGTTTGCATTACTTTCTGAGTGGCTAGAGTCCTGCTTAGGAAGTTATTGCCAATGTTCAAGTGGTTTTCTCTGCTTTTTCCTCTAAGTTTCACACTTCAGATCTTACATTGAAGTCTGGATTCATTTGTAGATGGTGTACAGGATGAGGAACAGGAATCTAGTTGTATTCTTCTGCATTTGGATATGCAGTTTTCCCAACATTGTTTCATGAAGAGACTATCTTTTCTCCAATGTATAGTTTTTTGGTGTCTTTGTTAAATATCAGGTGACTGTTTATCTGGGTCCTCCGTCTATTTAATTGACATGTTGTGTTTTAGCGCTAGTATTATGCCCTTCTCTCAGGCTCTGGAGATAACTTGAACTCAGGTATGATGGCAACTCCAGCCTTACTTGGTTTTGCTTAGGATTATTTTGACTGCCCAAAGGTCTGTTCTTGTTTCAGTGTGGATTTAAAGATTTACTTTTTGGTTCCTATGGAATTTTGATGGGGTTTCATCAAATATGTACACTGATTTTGGCACTGTAGGCATTTTCATCACATTATTTCTTTTACTGTTATGGAAATAATATTTTCACAATAAGAAATCACTCCACACTCTTAGAGATAAAGGCAAAGCTCTTCCTAAAGCTCTTGGTGGACTATAGCAAATGCACAAATAAGAGTTGGCTCCACTTCAAGATTGTACTAATATCTACACACTAGGCATACATACTCCTCAGACTCATTCTTTTATTTTTTGTAGGTCACACCCCAGGTTACACTTTGTACAATTTAAAGAGAGACAGTAAGTACAAATCCAGCCACTTAGGCAGATAGGCAATTACATAACAAAGATGTTACATCTTCACATAATTATTTTAAGTACACAAGTGTTATTTTTTAAAATACTTGTTACCCAAGGTCATCTTGCCTATCTGGCAAAATCATCTTTTTCCTGATGAGTGTAGAGGACTTAATGGCAAAACTTAACATTCGTTGTGCCCCTGCACTGCTCTCTTGGACACATGTTATTTGGAATTGGGACTAAAATATCTGATCAATCCTGGTGAAGAAACATGTACTTCTTAGTATTGTTCATGGTGTCTATCTCCAACAGGCCTCGGTAGCCTACTACTTATCTCTAGGGTATTTTGGAAGCAGTAATCCCTTAGCTAAGTTCTACTTTGTGTGATATAATGTCTTCTAAGTAAATCTATTAACAAATTTTTATAACATCAATTCTATTACTTTGAGGCTTCTTCTACAACAATAATGCATGAGAATGGGTATCTATTTACCCTTTAGTATCTTCATATTTTAAAAGTACTTTCCAGCAGAAAATGTATGAGGTGGTTTTCTTGGATTCTTTCTGAATATGGGGACTCCTCTTATGAAAAGCTCAATCTGTCATTCACTAAGCACCTGCCTGTGCCCCATACTCTGTTAGAATACAGACATGAAACAGCTCATGCAATCAATACATATATTCTGAAATTAAAGAAGAAAGCACTATAATGGAACTGATAATGATGATGAAATTGATGGTGAAGAAGTGACCATGTGCCAGTGACTCTGTTAAAATATTCTGTGCTTAAATCATAGATTAAAGAGGATACAGAAGAGTATTCTGACATATATACTCTTGGTATATAGAGAGGTGATATAACTTCTATCCCCACATGTTATTAAAAATGGAAATATTTGATGTAGCATAGACCAGCAAGATACACTAAACCTGGGAAAGATTTATATTTTCTTACTGAGACCTACTTATATCACTCAGAAATAAGTCATAATCTATTAAGATTAATAGGAAATAAAGGGGAAGACAGCTTATTAATTTGAAAAAAACTGTTTCTCTGAGACACAAGTACCTTTTAAAATAAAACTGTATTTTGTTTTTTAATTGTGTGTGTGTAGCTGAGTGTGGGAGTTTAGAATCTCAGAATAGGGCTTTGGGTCCCCTGCAGCTGGTGTTATAAGTGGTTGGATTGTGAGCCTAACATGGATGCTGGGGCTTGAATTTGAAGCGTTTACCATAGCAGTACATGGGACTGTTGAACCACTTCTTCAGGTCGCTGCAAGTTCATTTTTATAGTTAGTGAGCCAGTTTCTCCATTCATTAGAGAAAACAGTATTTCATAAAAACTGTAGTTCTCAGGACCCTAAGAATGTACACATACACTGCTCTATCAGATTATTAATAATTCACAACTGAAGTTAAAAATAGTCTCTTGTTAACTAATAGAAATCACATGATAAAATATGTTTGTAGATAATGCATTCAACTACATCACTTGTAAATGCAGATGTGAACATTAGGATTCTCTGAGAGCAGACTATAGAGCCTCAGAAAGTCAAGAAAATGAGAATCCTTAATATTCTTTGGTCTGGAGGGAAAAAGGGTTTTTGTGCTATGAGGGTCACACTTTAGCCTTCATGGCACTGTAACCCTCAAAGGACTTACAGACTCATATGTGTTTTCCCTACTTAGAGGTGACAGTGAAGCAGATCTGAAAATGAGAAAATAAGTCTTACATTTGAGAATTAAGCTTCGAAATAAAAATATAATAGATCAAAGCATAGAAAAATAGATAAAATTTCAATTGTCAGAGTAATACAAATTCAAATGCCTAGAAGCACACACATTAATAAGATGTAATAATGTAGATGAGTGATCCAGACCCAGAAGGGATTATGGTTGCCTGAACAGATGGCACGAATTAAGTCTCATCTAAAGAAGACAGTTTCAACTCAGTTCCTGCATGGCTAACCTCATGTGGAAAGGAGCCAAATCTCTGGATTTTTAAAGAAGGACTAAGCATATGTTAGGTAAATAGTTGTGGTGGTTAAAACACAGTCTGTCCAAAGTAGAAGATACACTAAAGCTTTTCAAGAACAAGTGTAGTCTGTAACCTTAGGTGTGGAAATCACATGCTGTCTTACCTATCAAGCAGGTACAGGTTGTATAGGCAAGGACATAATAAAGAGCAGTCTCAGAAGCACACAGCTATTCAAATACTGAACAGGGCATTTAAGTCAGGTGGTACCCCCTTCTTACTGCGAACCTGCATTTCTAAATCTATTGTCTGTGAGTCCAAGAACAATCTGCCCTTTTGATTCCATGCTAACCACGCTTCTCTATTAGAATCTGGCATCTTCTCTAGGATGCCTTCAAGGAGAACTTGCTTAACATTCAAGGGGCTTGAGGAACAATACAACAACAATCTCCCATTATGAATTAAGAAGAGTTGGTTAGAGACATGTCTACAGGTGGAACGCCTTCAACAGTCTCACGTAAATAGATGGAAACTCTGGAATTTGACAATGAAAGTTGTCAACTTTGTTCCTTCGATCCCGCTTGAGTGGAATGCCGTGTTCTAAAGAGTGATGATTTATGTGGTTTAGGGACCAACATGTTTGTGGCTAGTGTAATTACTTCCTGATGCAAATAATCCTACAAGGCCCATTGTGGAGTTGCTCAATCTACTTTACATCTTTTCTACCTGCCTAGAGTCATGCATTTAGCCAAGTTTCAAGATGTCCAAACATGACCTGGAAATGGGAAGTAAAGAATTAAGCCTAAGTCTCTAAGCAGAGTCCCAAGCTCAAAGAAATTGTGTATTTGAAATCATAGCATGGTACGATGTGCTTAGCAGAGACGGCGCCATGAATCTTCTTGGGAACCTGCAAAGCTCATGTTACTGGGAACAGTTATTCCACTTCATGGGAAGAAAATGGACATCTAAACAGGCTAGGTAAACTAGAGAAATGAACACACTGGACAAGCAGTGTCCAGGTCTGTACCATCTCATTGGCCAGTGTCAGAGCCCGCCCACTCTGTACCACCTCATTGGCCAGTGTCTGGGCCCATCTGCTCTGTACTACTTCATTGGCCAGTGTCAGAGCCTGCCTACTCTGTACCACCACATTGGCCAGTATCAGAGACTGCCAACTCTGTACTGCCTCATTGCCCAGTGTCAGAACCCTCCCACTCTGTACCACCACATTGTCATATTTTATTTTACCTTTATTTTTCTTTTATCATCAAATATGTATGATGTACTTAAATGCCAAAGGTTATTAGAGCTATTTTGCTAATCCTGTCTTCTTAATTACCTACAATAATGTTATGAAATCAGATCCCCCATTCCGATAAGGAAGCTGAGGCAAGAAGAAAAAGAACTTGTCTACAACTATATAGCCAGTAGATGGCATAATGAGGGCTTGTACTCCAAAAAGAGAGGCTCGCTGTGCTCTTCCATATAATATTCTTACATAGACGTGAAATGGTTGCCATTTTAAATATTAATTGCAGTCCTTTTGCAAGTAATTTTTCAGAAGGATAGGTAGAAACACTAGGGAAAGACACAGTTTTATTATACATCATAGGAAAACTGCAATTCTGGATTTAATAACTGTGGGTAACCACCATGAAACAAGCACAGGCCTGGAGGCAATTATGCTCAGGGAATATATCTGAGGAAGATGAAAAATCCACGTCTGTGCCACTTTTCCCTCACTCCTCCAGTGAGAAAGAGAGGAACATTTTTTTATTTTTGTATTTTATTCTGCAATGATTAGAATACACTTGAACGATCTACAATGAAGCAAAAATTCCAAAGTAATTTAAAAGTCATTTTCTTCTACAAACCAAGGAAGTTTAATCTCACAGTAAAAATGCCTTGAATATAAAGATATGGGCAGCTCCTACTTTAAGCCAAATTTTCTATTATACTTCAACTATCAGAGCCATAAATTCTTGGTTTTTATAAAGAAAGATACTTTGGTACTAGTTTTGTAAAAATGACACTTTCTGACTCATACTGTAAATGTGAAGGAGACTTTTCTACTTATGCAGTGAGGAAACCTTTTCTGGTTCGTGGACCACTAAAACCATCCAGGTAGGTGAGCTGGGGTCCTGCTAAAAAACAAAAACAAAAACAAAAACAAAACCCCTGCTACCTGCTTGTTTCCCTTCAGCATGGTTTAGGGCATCCACTGCTTCCAGATGCCTTTCTGTTAGAAATACAACTTGCCTGAGAACTGGGTAAAAGGATGGTGGCCACTGTTCACTTCCACTCCTTTGATAGAATACCTTACAAAAGCAACCTAGGCAGAAAGGAGTTCATTTTGGTTTACACTGCAGAGGAGACACAAAATTCAAATCACAACACCTACAACTTTTTCTGCCCACTAAAAACAACCTATTATTGTTTAACACAATTAGTCTGGTAAACAAAGCACTGTTTACTTTCCAAGGTATTTGTTTTTCTTGGTCCAGCCTCATCTATTTTCATGATCACCTTTCTTCCCATCCCCCACACTGCTCCCACTCTTTCTTTATTCCTCTCAGATTAAAAATAGTTTAGATGTCTTAAAGCAAATGTATAACCCAATGGTAATGTGTTTTTTTATTAGATATATTTCTTCAATTACATTTCAAATGTTATTCCCTTTCCCGGTTTCCTGTCCATTAGCCCCCATCCCCTATCCCAACCCCATACAGGTATTCCCCCATCCATCCCACTTACTGCCCCCCTTCTATATTCCCCTGCACTGGGGGTTCAACCTTGGCAGGACCCAGGGCTTCCCCTTCCACTGGTGCCCCAAGCTATTCTCTGCTCCATATGCAGTTGGTGCCCAGGGTCAATCCATGTATAGTCTTTGGTAGTGGTTTAGTCCCTGGAAGCTCTGGTTGGTTGGCATTGTTGTTCTTATGGGGTTGCAAGTTCCTTCAACTCTTTCAATCCTTCCTCTAATTCCCTCCAAGGGGGTCCTGTTCTCAGTTCAGTGGTTTCCATGCTCTGGATGTGTCTCTCAGGAGAGATCTATATCCAGTCCATTTCAGCATGCATTTTTTAGCTTCATCAATCTTAATCTAGTTTTGGTGTGTGTGTGTGTGTGTGTGTGTGTGTGTGTGTGTGTGTGTGTGTGTGTGTGTGTGTGTGTGTGTGTGTGTGTGTGTGGTGTGTGCATGCACCACGTGTGGGGTAAACTCTGAATGGCCACGTTCCTTGTTCCTTCAGTCGCTGCTCTAAACTTTGCTTCCATATCCCCTCCTATGGATATTTTTCCCCTGTTAAGGAGGAGTGGGAGCATCTGCATTTTGGCCATCCTTCTTCTTGAGCTTCCTGTGGTCTGTTGATTCCACCTTGGGTAGTTGCAGCTTTTGGGATAATATTCACTTGTCAGTGAATACATACCAATTGTGTTTTTCTATGATTGGGTTACCTCACTCAGGATGATATTCTGTACTTCATTCCATTTTTCTATGAATTTCATGAAGTCATTGTTTTTGATAGCTGAGTAGTACTCCATTGTGTAGATGTACCAATTTTTTAATCCATCCCTTTGTTGAAGGGCATCTGGGTTCTTTCCAGCTTCTGGCTATTATAAATAAGGCTGCTAGGAACATAATGGAGCATGTGTCTTTGTTGTCTGTTGGAGCATCTTTTGGGTATATGCCCAGGAGAGGTACAGCTGGGTCCTCAGGTAGTTCAATGTCCAATTTTCTGAGGAACCTCCAGACTGATTTTCAGAATGGTTGTACCAGTCTGCAGTCCCACCAACAATAGAGGAGTGTTCCTCTTTCTCCACATCCTCGCCAGCATTTGCTGTCACCTGAGGTTTTGATCTTAGCCATTCTCACTGGTGTGAGGTGAAATCTCAGGGTTGTTTTGATTTGCATTTCCCTTATGACTAAAGATGTTGAACATTTCTTTAGGTGCTTTTTGGCCATTCGATAATCCTCAGCAGAGAATGTTTTGTTTAGTTCTGTACCCCATTTTTAATAGGGTGATTTGGATCACTGGAGTCTAACTTCTTGAGTTCTTTGTATATTTTGGATACATCTATCAGATGTAGGATTGGTAAAGATCTTTTCCCAATCTGTTGGTTGATGTTTCATCCTGATGGCAGTGTCCTTTGCCTTACAGAAGCTTTGTAGTTTTATGAGGTCCCATTTGTCGATTCTTGATCTTAGAGCATAAGCCATTGGTGTTTTGTTCAGGAAATTTTCCCCAGTGCAATTGTGTTTGAGACTCTTCCTCACTTTTTCTTCTATCAGTTTGAGTGTATCTGGTTTGATGTGGAGGTCCTCGATCCACTTGGACTTAAGCTTTGTACATGGTGATAAGAATGGATTGATTTGCATTCTTCTACATGTTGACCCTCAGTTGAACCAGCACCATTTGTTGAAGATGCTATCTTTTTTCCATTGGATGGTTTTGGCTCCTTTGTCAAAAATCAAGTGACCATAGGTGTGTGGGTTCATTTCTGGGTCTTCAATTCTGTTCCACTGATCTATATGCCTGTCTCTGTGCCAATACCATACAGTTTTTATGACTATTGCTCTGTAAAACTGCTTGAAGTCAGGGATGGTGATTTTCCCAGATGTTCTTTTATTGTTGAGTATAGTTTTTGCTATCCTGTGTTTTTTGTTATTCCAAATGAATTTGCAAATTGCTGTTTCTATCTCTATAAAGAATTGAGTAGGAATTTTGATGGGGATTGCATTAATTCTGTAGATGGCTTTTGGCGAAATGGCCATCTTTACTATACTAATCATGCCAATCCATGAGCATGGAAGATCTTTCCATCTTCTGAGATGTTCCTCAATTGCATCTCTTTCTTTAGGTTAGGGAAGTTTTCTTCTATAATTTTGTCGAATATATTTAGTGGCCCTTTAAGTTGGGAGTCTTCCCTTTCTTCTATACCTATTATCCTTAGGTTTGATCATCTCATTGTGTCCTGGATTTCCTGGATGTTTTGGGCTAGGAGCTTTTTGCATTTTACATTATCTTTGACTGTTGTGTCAATGTTTTCTATGGTATCTTCTGCCCCTGAGATTCTCTCTTCTATCTCTTGTATTCTGTTGATGATGCTTTTATCTACGACTCCTTGTCTCTTCCTTTGGTTTTCTATATCCAGGGTTGTCTCCGTTTGTGCTTTCTTTATTGTTTCTATTTCCATTTTCAATTTATTTACCTGTTTGGTTGTGTTTTCCCATAATACTTTCAGGGAATTTTGTGTTTCCTCTCCAAGAGCTTCTACTTGTTTACTTGTGTTTTCCTGAATCTCTTAAAGAAATTCCTTAAAGGGAGTTCTTTTTGTCTTTCTTTAAGTCCTCCATCATCATAAAAAATGTCATTTTAAATCTAAATCTTGATTTTTCTGTTGTGTTTGGATATCCAGTATTTTCTTTGGTGGGAGAACTGGGGTCTGATGATGCCAAGTAGTCTTCGTTTCTGTTGCTTAGATTCCTGCACTTGCCTCTAGCCATTGGGTTGTCTCTGTTGGGTCTTGCTGTTTCTGAGAGTGACTTCACCCTGCTGTAGGCCTCAGTGTCAGCACTCCTGTTTTCCTGTTTTATTTCAGCCTTTTCTGAGAACAGGTGCTCCGATTTCAGGTGTGTTCTGGAGACTGTCTTTCAGCTCTAGGCGTTGTCAGGAATCAAACATTCCTGCCCCTGATTGCTCCTATGTCCTTGCATCCAGGGGGCACAGTTGACACTAGGTGATTCCCTCTTGGGTCTGGACTTTGGGCAGAGGGTAATCTTCTCTGACTTCTCAAGAGTGTCCACACTTCTGAGGGTCCAGCTCTCTCCCCCACAGGATTTAGGTGTAGGGAGCTGTTTGGCTGGTTTAATTCAGTTCTGGGCGCAGACCAGAACCTTGCATACTGGCAGCTATCTGTTCCTATATTCCTGTGTTCAGAGGCACTGTACAGTTTCCCCTTGTACAGGAGATGTGGCCAGAGGTGTACAGAAATAGTAGTCTGTCCTGTGGTCTCAGGATGTTGTCACTCCTGGGTATTCAGCTCTCTTCCCCATGGGATTTGGGCTGGTATTGTGCTTTAACTAATGGAAATATGTGTGGAGTCCCACAGCCAAACATTAGGCAGATTAAAGGGAATCCTGCAGAAGAGAGGGAAGTAGGATTGCAGGAGCCAGAACAGTTAAGGACACCACAAGAAAACCCACAGGTCAATTAACTTGAGCCTCTGGAGGCTCACAGAGATGGAAACAACCAGCAGGGAGTCTTCATGGGGCTTACCTAGGTCTTCTGTATATATGTTATTGTTGTATAGTTTGGTTTTCTTGTGGGACTCCTAACAGTCAAAGCTGAGCTGTCTCTGACTCTTTTGCCTGCCTTTGGGACCCTTTTCCTCCAAATGGGTTGTGATGACCAGCCTTAATAGGATGGAGGTGCTTAGTCTATTGCAACTTGATATTCCTTGTTTGATGAGATCCCTGAGAGGTCTGCCCTTTTCTGACCATTAGAAAGGAGTTAGGGGCAGGGGGTCTTGGAAGAGAGGGGGAAGGAGAAAGTGCATTTGGGATGTAACCTAGAAGAGAAGGATAACTAAAAAGGTAAAATAAATATTAGATTTTTTAAAAAGATGGCATGATTTAAAATCAAATTTTATAAACACAAATTATGTCTCTACTTTGGCTAAATATTGTTTGCTATTATCCTCATCTGTATTATATAGTGATTTACTTTAAAGTAAAAATTTTAAAAAGGTAATAAGTATAAATTACTTAACTTCATTTGCCAGAAGCCTCATTTTATTTTTTTATTGGATATTTTTATTTACATTTCAAATGTTATCCCCTTTCCCAGTTTTCCTGCTCATAAGCCCACCATCCCATCTCCCCTTCCTTTGCTTCTATGAAGGTGTTCCCCCATCCACCCACTTACCCTTTCTTGCCTCTTCGCCCTGACATTCTCCTACACTGGGCGGGGAAGGGGTGTCCAGCCTTCGCAGGACCAAGGGCATCTCCTCCCATTGGTGCCCAACAAGACCATCATCTGCTACATATGACGCTGGAGCCATGGGTCTGTCCACACGTACTCTTTGGGTAATGATTTAGTCCCTGGCAGCTCTGGTCCGTTGGTATTGTTTTTCTTATGGGGTTACAAACCCCTTCAGCTCCTTCAATTCTTTCTCTAACTCCTCCAGTGGGGAATCCCTTTCTCAGTTCAATGGTTTGTTGCTAGCATTTGCCTCTGCATTTGTCACTCTCTGGCTGAGCCTCTCAAGAGACAGCTATCTCAGGTTCCTGTCTGCATGCACTTCCTTTGATGCCTCATTTTAAATAAGTTATAATTAGTAACCTTGGCAATGAAGTAGAATTTGTATTTTATATATACTCTCCACTAATTCTCTGGTTTTTCTACAGTCCTCAGTGTGATTTTTAATGACCCCTATGTGCTGCTGTTTCAGAGGCAGTCTCAGGCTCTGTGTCTCTTGCAAGAAAGCAGGAAATCTGAAGCTCTATGTGAGGTGTTTGGGAGACAAAAACATAGAAGAGGTACATCTAAGAATGTTCAATTGCCTATCAGAGGGCACTCTGTTCATTTGTTCTATGGGATTACAGGGTCCATTTGGTCAAATTTTTTCACTTTCAAAGACTATGTAAAATGTTTAAAAACCATAATGCCCTAGTGCTTTGACTGGCCAACTCAGATCTGTCTCAATTGACATCAACTTTGTATCCTCACAGAGAAATTCTATCCATGACTACAGTATTAATTACTACCCCTATGTTAGTACTCATTTATTTCTATCTCTACCCCAAATAGGAAATACATCTATATACACATTGAAACTCACTGGGCCCCCTAAACTTGGCATTAAGAAGTCAAAATTTACTAATAAGCAGTGGCTATCTTTATCCAGATGGATTTAGAAACTGTAAGCCATTTCCTAGACATCTCTGTATGAAGACGTTCCTTGCATCTCAAGCTAGGCCTGACTGGAATTATATTCAGCAGCAGCACTATTCCCCACTTCTCCACTATTAACAAACTTACCAAGGTTCCTGAATTTAAGACACAAACAGTTCTTTACTGCTAGCCTCTTTAGACAACAAACTATTCTCAAGAGCAGAAACAGCCTTAAGCCAAATATTTCAACCAACGATTCTTAAGGCTTTTTACTAAGATTTTCGGAAAAATCTAAGCCAGTGTCTTCTTATTATTTACGTTGGCAAGGGACTCCACTTCCCCCCTTAGGTGCTTAGGAATACGTGCCAGAAACTCTCTTGATTAAACCCTGCGTTGTCTAAGTAACTTGACAATCTCAATCTTGAGATGAGTAAAGTAGAAAAGGGTGGGTGGAGACTTACAGAAACACCACTATCTGTTTTAGAAAATGTTTAAAAAATAGTTAACTATTTCTTAAGTAAGAAAATTGTTAAGGAGTCCAATACAAGAGATACATCTGTATTACGGAGGAAACGACAAAATGGAGGAACACAGTGTTGTGTGAGTAAGGAAGCTGAGGAGGATATTTAGGAACACACTTAGTGATGCTGTGCTTATGTTCTTTTTAAGTGAAATGGAAAGGCTGATGCAAAGGTTAAAGCTTGGGAAGTCAGGGGGTTCCCAGGTCCCAGTCCACGCGCAGCTCCGGAGAGCTGGGAATGGAAGAGGTCTGACTGGTAATATCTCTCTTGGTCAGTTCCTCAGGAGCTGGACCCAACATCCTGTACCCAAGGAACCTTGGATCATAAATTTTAAAATATTAGATTTGAATATATGTTTAGAATTTGTGGAATGTACTTTAGTATATGAGAAGTGTTAAATTATAGCTGCATCGTTAGTTATAGAAGATGTAATTTCTAAAGATGGGCACCAAAAATGTCTCCAATATCATGTATTTTTATCATAATGTGACTCTGACTCATTCTGTCAAAAGTTGTCTGTATTCCTTTTCTCTAAAGGGGGTCACGATTGTTACTATGGCAAACTGATACTACATGAATTTGAAGCTAGTTTCAAAGGCTGATCCAGTCTCCACCTGATTCTCCTGAGGGCTGTTTTTAGAAATCAGCTGCCAGGTCACAGGAAACTCAAGAGTACATTTGAAAGCCTATATGAAGACCCTGGACCTCAACCTAAGGCAAAAGCTAAGCCCTGCTCGTGAACAGCACCAACTAGCCAGAAACTCAAACAGACCATTCTGAAGAGAATAGGTTTGTATGGAGAAGAGGCCAGCTGTCCTCTAGCCTCACCCCCCCCCAAAAAATGATTGATTGGCACTGTCAAGTTCCCAGGCTATGATATTATGCAGCAGTAGACAATACTTATCATTCTCCTTGTCTCCTGTGTACTACTTCTCCCCATTCTTCATGAATTTTTAAAAGACGAATATGCTCAAGTCATATTCTAGACCTTTCCCTCATCCTTTGATTCTCTAACATGAAACTTTTAAGTATTTTGAAATCATGAACAATTTCTAAAGCATTAAATAATTTGGGGAAATAAGTTATCAAATTATTTGTCCCTGGGATTTTAATAGGATCTATAATGGAATCTTGATTCATAATATGTGAATTCTGGGAATTTGAATTACCAAATTAGCAATATTGCTGATTAACAATTTGTGTCCAGGGCAGACTATTCTGTTATTTGTGTCATGGCTTCCTTACAGACATTCTTCTAGGGAATTTAAGGTACTTAGCATGCAGAGCTACTTAGCATGGGGGCATTATTTGTTTCAACAACCATTTCTACAGATTGTAAGGGAAAAGAACAATTGGGAGGGGAAGGTCATAAGGGCAGAACCAGAACATGTGCACAGAGCCAGGAGGGTCTGGTTTGTGTGAGGATCAGTTAAAACACAGGGAGCTGGGAAGATGACTGACTCCAAACTATGTTCTACTTTATAGTGGTAGCCATGGAGAAAAAGGTGTCTTTGTTTTATGTTTTCAGGTACTTTGTATGTGGAAGGAAAAAATTCCATATTGGAATTTCTTTTCTTGAGAGAAAGCTAAGAGTCTTAAAAGAAGTGAAAGAGAGGAAGAGACTGTGTCAGTGAACCAATGGCTTTTTGTCATTAATTTTTGGCAGGAAGGCAAAAAATTTCAATGGATTCTTAATGGGCAGTAAATGGATATTAATGACTTCATTACACTGCTGGACAAAACTAAAACTTTTCTCATTCTCAGGCAGACAGTAAGGAAATCCTCCATGTCTTCTTCAGTTTGATAAAATTACATAGTCCTGAAGGAAATAAAACTTTTATAATCAATATAGCTCCAGCTAATGATGGACAGATTGTTATGAGGATTGTCTTCACATCAAAAATTATTATTCTAAAATATATACAATGTGTTAAATATTGTTCTGGTCAACTAAAATAAAAGCTCAAGCTTTGCTTTTGTATTTTACACATATGTATTTAAATACATATGTATTTAACACATATGTAAATGTATTTTACATAATTTCTTCAGTAGCTACATGTGGCTGATACTTTCCCAGGACATATTTTGTATGATAATATTTTGTATGATAATGCTAGCAATTCATGTCAATAATATATATTATGAAAGTTCTTTAAAAGGTAGATCAGAATACTGCTTGCCATATCACCTTTTGCAAATAACCAATGTTAACATATTTTTGTTCTTAGCATGTATTTATGACCATTCCCAAGTGCTAGATCTCTGTTTAAAATAGAGATAACAGAAACCTGTCCTTCTTAGAAGGATGGATAGAAAATAAGCCTATGAAGAAAGTAATAATAAACAATAAAATGTTCTACCAAGGAAATAAAATAGGCTGATATGAAATGGAAAGAAGTGGCTGTCGGAGGCTGGGAGTGGGCTGCCATAGAAGGGCTCTCACTGGGACAAAGTCACTCAGCATGGGCATAGTAGATCACAAGGAAATCAGTGGCAGTATCCACAGGAAGAGTTTCCAACCACGTCAAGAACAAAGATCAGCACATGTTAAAGTAATGGAGAGAAGCCAGTATTTGGTGTTGCAAAAACAGAAACAAGGCCAGCATTTTTAGAGGTGAGTAAAGAGATTGAAGAAGAGAACATGCTCTGACCCTAGAGGGTCTTGGAAACAACAGGAAGAAGCTTGTATTTTATTTTGGTAGTTTTTCCATAAAGGAGACACATGGTTTCATCCAGAAAGAAATGCTATATGAAGACAGGATCCTAGAAAACACAACAGTGAAGTCAAATGTACCTGGTAAGAAGTTGCAACAGAGCTGTAGGTTCCTTGAATGAAGGAGAGATAAGATTCAGAAGTACTTGGGACAGTAGCTTAGTCTGATACTGCTTGTATTCCAGCACTAAATACTGATTCCTCAAGATGAGGTTGCCCCCATGGGCATGAGATCCTCATGTACTTCTCCCCAATTTAATTGGTCAATAAAAGGCTAGAGCCTGTGATTGGAGGGAGAAATGTGGGACTGGAGGTTCAAGTTAGGGAGTTGCAGGGTAGAAAGAGAGAAAAGAGGAAAACAGAAGAAGAAACTGCCATGGACCAAAACCACGTGAGCAGGGGAAACAGCAAGTAACAAGGGAGTCTAGGGGAATAAGTTAACAAAGCTCTAGATCTGCCCAATCTATGACTTGTAAATAAAATAACTGGGTTTTATGTCACTGATACATGCTTCTTAGGATTATAAATGCCATCTACAACTTGGGGTAACAGTGACTTAAATTTAATTTAAGAATCCATCTTAATGGATGAAATTAATAAAAATATGAAGAAAGAAACCGATCAAAGTGAGCTTTTGTTTGTGGTGTAAAGAACTAGTGGAACTATAGTTCTGTTTGCAGATCAAGAAAAGATATAATTGCATCTTTTATGTCTTCAAAGCCAGTACAATGCAGATGACATTTCCATTGACAAGTTCGATTCCCCTTGGAGATTGTAGTCCAATGAACTCCTTGGACCACAGGTGTGTCAGCTCTTATGTGCTGACTCTGAGGAGCCTTTCCTGTTACCCCAATGGGGTACAGGGGGTTAATTTCAGTGGTGTCATCTCTCTGATAATCACATGGGCTGCTTCAGCCACCAAACGTTACCCCCAACCCCCATCAGCACACACAGATTCTTAGCCAAAACAGCACAAAGTAGCCTCTAACTCAATCACTGACAGAATCCTTGTTGCTTTCAGAAGTATCACAAGCTGAACTGCTTCCCTAGCCTCTGCTACCTCATTTCTCATACTATTACCAGCTCCTTAAAGAGTGGCCCATTAAGCTCTCTTCATATTACTAAAATGCTTTGTAGACTAAAGTTCCAAACCCTTTCATAGAACAGTCAAAAGGTTAAAAGCTACATGGTCAGATTTATCACAATGACCTCACTTTCCATGATAGAAACTTTGGTTCTAGTTTAGTTATTATAATGAAACACTTTAATTTGTCAACTTAGGGAAGAAATGCTTTACATTTGCTCACAATTCCATATTATTGTCTATCACAGGAGGGAAGTCAGGCAGCAATAATGAGAGACTCCTGGCCACATCGCACCCACAGGCAAAAGCAGAAGAGCAATAAATGCACACATGCTCACTTGTTTCCTTGCTTGAGATTAGCTCAAGTTCTCCAATCTACTTTTAAAAATAATTTTTATTTATTCTTTGAAGATATCATACATATATAAAATGTAACATGACCATTTCTCCCTCTACTCCAACTTTCCTCAATACCTTCCCAGTACAACAACCTCACAATTTCATGTGCTTTCTTCAAATTAAATTTAATTAACTAATTATTTAACTTATTAGCCAACTAAATCCAATCAATTATACACATTTGTGAATGGGTTTAAAGTTATCCACTAAGGTATGAGCAACTTATGAGAGTTCCCCCTTTCCCCCGCAAAATAAAGTGATATTCTCTGCCCCAGCAGCTGTCAACTGCCAATAGCAGCACACCCTGCCTAGAGAATGATGCCACCCACAGTGGTCTTGGTATTCCCACATGAATTTGCTTAATTAAGGCAGTTCCCCAAACACAGGTTGTGACCAGTTGACAACTAAAGCTAATCATAAGAGTTAAGTTTTCTCACTGACTTAAAAATTCTTTTCATATTATGGCTATTAATCCTTAATCTCTACATAATCTAGATTTTTTATCTATCCCCCCTTTTCAGTGTTTTCTGAAGCACAAAGGTATTTTTAATATAATGAAATTTACCACCATTTTCATTGATGTCTACAGTACTTTCCCAGGAAAACAGTCATCAATATTGACCAAGAAATTTTTCCATTTCAGCCCATTTGATACTAAATTTAGCATTGTTAAGTAAGTCTGTTTTTCCATTGTTGTATCAAAATGTCTAGAGTAATTAAACCAAAGGAATACATTTTATTTGGACTCAAAATTTCTAAGTATCAGTCCATGATCAACTGGTTCAGTTATTTTTAGGCCTGAAATAAGGTAGACTACCATGGCAGAAGAATATGGTAGAAAAAAAGCTATTTATCTCCTGTTGGCTAGAAAGCAAAGAGAGCAAGAGGAAGGAGTGAGGGATAAAAATCACATCTCTGGGGTTGGGGATTTAGCTCAGTGGTAGAGCGCTTGCTTAGCAAGTGCAAGGCCCTGGGTTCGGTTCCCAGCTCCGGAAAAAAAAAATCACATCTCTGATGGTCTACTGCCTGCATCACTGCTCTCCTCAACACTGCCTGCAGTTTGGGCTACCTCAAATAGCCTGTTAAGCTATGAGTCTATGCATTGATGAATTAGAGCCCTCATGATCCAATCTCCTGCCAGAGACCCTACCTCTGAGCATTGCTACACAGTGATCAAGACTTCAGCACATGCATTTGGAGGTAAGTAGCATATGAGATTCCTGACATGTGACTTTTGTGAACTTATATTCTAGATACTGCACATGGCAGGCATTAATTGTACTCTGGGCACTGGGTGCTGCTAACATGATAGGGGGACAGAATGTGCAATGTAAAAGATGTATTTGTAAGTGATGTATTCTTTGTCATTTCCAGGACTCATGTGCAGAAATACATTCTGATGGACATAAGTTCTACAAAGAGAAAGAAATGGAGAACCTGAATTATTCACAAGCTGGAGAAAACAACCCACTAGAGACCAAATGCATACCTTCAATGGTGGTATGGTAAAGCTGGGTGACTTTATAAATAGTGCTGCACTTTATCCACTCGACCATGTACTTGCTAAAGGTGGAAAGTGAAGTTTTCTTTCCACACCACTCATAGCAAATTATACTCATGGCTACAATGTTTATCCCTCTTGATATTCACACTAAGGTAATCACTATGACCTTGCACTCTTCCTGAAAAAAGGGAGAATTTATCTTCCCTCTGCTTGATAAGAGTCTAGCTTTGTGATTTCTTTTGATTTGTAGTGCATGTCTAAGCTGTGTGCAGCCTCAATAGGCCCTTCAATCTAATTTTCCTGGGCTGTCCTGATAGAGCAAGAGAAGCAACTTGAATCTGAGACAAGCAACTAAGATAGTTCTAATCTGGCCAGCCTCAGTGAAGCTATCAACTAACTCCAGGGGAGCCACTCAGCTGAGCCAACATTAAAAGACAAGCATGGCTCAGCTCTGTCACAATATCAACATATGACATGAGCTAAACTAATGGTTGTTTTTAATTACAAAGTTTAGGAGTGGTTTACTAAGAAAGCTACCAGATATGCCACCATCCCTAGATGTTACAAGTACATCACAAGTTTTAAAAATACATTGTTAAAGAGGTTAATTTATCCAATATTACTCCTTTCTGTGCAACTTTTTTGCCAAGCATGGAGATAGAGAAATAATGGATTTCCTTCTGTTACCAAGGTTCTATGGGACAAACAATTATATGATATTCACATTTAGCACAGTAACAACCCTAATAGAATATTAAGAATAATGTGAGAGATGATCAAGACCCAGAATAAGGGCTGGGATGATGAATTCTTCAAGAAGAAATAAGATGGCAAGGTCTTTTAAAAACCAAGCAAAAGCCACCAAATGATGTACTAGTCAAATACTTGAAATATATGCAGTGCATACAATGGAAGGTAGGTGCAGAAGGTGTCCTGGTTAGTTTTTGTCAACTTTACAGAAGCTAGAGTGGTTTGGGAAGACAAGCCTCAAATTGACAAATGCCTCTATCAGACTATAGACAATTCTATGGGGCATTTTCTTATTTCATGGTTTATGTGGGATGGCCCAACCCAATAGAGTGAGTACTACCCCTGGGCAGGTAGTTCTGGGTAATATCAGTAGCCAGCTGAGCAAGCCATTAAAATCAAGCAGTAAGCAGCATTCCTCTAGGATTAGAGGAGTATACAAGTCACCAAGCTCTGAGAACACCTGAACTTACTCACTAGACATAAACACAATATAAAATAATAACAAAACAGAACAGAGAGAGAGAGAAAAAGAGAGAGAGAGAGAGAGAGAGAGAGAGAGAGAGAGAGAGAGAGAGAGAGAGAGAGAAAGTCTCTGCAAGGAGAAATGGAAGAAGGACACAGGAGTGGGTATCTAGATGGGAAAGGGAAGGACCAAGGAAGTCTATAAAACACCTAAGCTATCACTAGTTAACGTACTTCCAGTTTTAGCCTTCTACCATCTAGAATGTATAAAATTATTACTTTTTTCTCTGTAGCTTTGGTCTTGGTCTTTTATTTTTTTTTTTTTATTATTAACTTGAGTATTTCTTATATACATTTCGAGTGTTATTCCCTTTCCCGGTTTCCGGGCAAACATCCCCCTCCCCCCTCCCCTTCCTTATGGGTGTTCCCCTCCCAACCCTCCCCCCCTTGCTTCCCTCTCCCCAACAGTCTAGTTCACTGGGGGTTCAGTCTTAGCAGGACCCAGGGCTTCCCCTTCCACTGGTGCTCTTACTAGGATATTCATTGCTACCTATGAGGTCAGAGTCCAGGGTCAGTCCATGTATAGTCTTTGGGTAGTGGCTTAGTCCCTGGAAGCTCTGTTTGGTTGGCATTGCTGTACATATGGGGTCTCGAGCTCCTTCAAGCTCTTCCAGTTCTTTCTCTGATTCCTTCAACGGGGGTCCTGTTCTCAGTTCAGTGGTTTCCTGCTGGCATTCGCCTCTGTATTTGCTGTATTCTGGCTGTGTCTCTCAGGAGCGATATGCATTCACATTTTGATCATCCATCTTGAGTTTCATTTCTTCTAGGCATCTAGGGTAATTCAAGCATTTGGGCTAATAGCCACTTATCAATGAGTACATACCATGTATGTCTTTCTGTGATTGGGTTAGCTCACTCAGGATGATAGTTTCCAGTTCCAACCATTTGCCTCAATTTCCTTTCATAAAGTCATTGTTTTTGATAGCTGAGTAATATTCCATTGTGTAGATGTACCACATTTTCTGTATCCATTCCTCCATTGAAGGGCATCTGGTTTTCCAGCTTCTGGCTATTATAAATAAGGCTGATGAACATAAAATTGGGAGCACGTGTCTTTTTATATGTTGGGGCATCTTTGGGTATATGCCCAGGAGATGTATAGCTGGATCCCTCAGGCAGTTCAATGTCCAATTTTCTGAGGAACCTCCAGACTGATTTCCAGAATGGTTGTAGCAGTCTGCAACCCCACCAACAATGGAGGAGTGTTCCCTTTCCCACATCCTCCAGCATTTGCTGTCACCTGAGTTTTTGATCTTAGCCATTCTCACTGGTGTGAGGTGAAATCTCAGGGTTGTTTTGATTTGCATTTCCCTTATGACTAACGATGTTGAACATTTCTTTAGGTGTTTCTCGGCCATTCGGTATTCCTCAGCTGTGAATTCTTTGTTTAGCTCTGAACCCCATTTTTTAATAGGGTTATTTGTCTCCCTGCGGTCTAACTTCTTGAGTTCTTTGTATATTTTGGATATAAGGCCTCTATCTGTTTTAGGATTGGTAAAGATCTTTTCCCAATCTGTTGGTTGCCGTTTTGTCCTAACCACAGTGTCCTTTGCCTTACAGATTGGTCTTGGTCTTTTGTGGTTGTTTAATCCTTCGTGCCAGAAAAAAATTGGCATTCCTTAGACAACTGCCATTACTCTTATTATACCTCCATGGTCCTTCTTCATTTCCTGCTTTCAAAATCCTGCCTTGGGTTCCTACTCTGACTTCCTTTTATGACTGCATGCTATAAGGTTAAAAACAACAACAACAACAACAAAAACAACAATGACAAAACAAAACAAAACAAAAACCTTTCCTCCTGATGTTGCTTTCAGTCATGGTAATTATCACACTAGTAAAGATCTAGCCAACAAATTAAACCACTTATAAAGCTAGAGTGGAAAAAGAGAAAATTAACAGAGGACTGCTCTATTTAGCAGTTACATGAATCTCAGGAAAACATTTCATTTCTGCAGAAGTATTAATATATAACATTTGCTGAGAAAGCAAATTCCATTTTATAAAGTTATTTAATATTAACAATAATTGTTTAAGATAGTGGGTTTCACTACAGTATTTTCATATTCACCGCTTCTATTTATTTTCTTATATGCAAAATTCTATGCCTGAGTTCTTGCATTCTGTATTCTGTTCATGTGTAAAACCAAAGATTTTTACTGTAAAGAAAATAAAAGTAGTTCTAAGAAGACTAGTACAGACAAAGATGGGGTAGTGTGAAGCCAAGTGGCATACATGTGCAATTAAATGCCAAACCTGACCAAATGAATGCTCAAAGGATAGAGTGTAACAGATGATGGAATGAAAGTACAACGAGACAGGCATATGTGAAAAGCTTAGAGGTCTTTCCAAGGATAGTGGGAGCCATTACTAACACTGACTTGAATTAACATGTAAAGCAGTTTTCTTAGGAAACTATCAAAATTTAGTCTTCTTTAAGTAGGGTATGGTAGCAGCAGTTCACTTATTTAACAATAATTTTCAAGTTCCTTCCTTTCAAAGAGCAGCATCTATGGGACATCAAGCAATGGACAACAAGCAACAGCATTCGGCCTCTGCACTCCAGGGTTTACAGGTCAACATGTTAGACAGTGTTGGAAACAAATTGCTCCTAGTCAATATGAGAACAGGATCAAGATCTATGTGTGTAGAGAGTTAGAAGTACCAGTCCTGGGAGGTGGACAGAGAAAAGTACAAAGACGTAAAAGTAAAATATGAGTGGTGTACTAAATACAACATGATCCAGTATATTTCTGCCAGTTCCAGTCTCTCTACTGCTCTCTTCCTCTATCATACGAGAGGGCCATTTCTACTCCTCCATCATTGCTTGTAATTACCAACATTAATTATCAATGAAATAATATAGTTATTTATATTATATAATTGGTCAAAACAATATTAAATCATAAAAACTATATGCTTAGACTAACTTCACTTTCAAGCCCTAGAAGTGAAACTTATCAACTTTTCTCAATTGCTACTGTAGCCCAAACATAGAGTCTGTCTAAACCCAATAGTTAGACAACCAATTCAGGCTAATATGAAACCCTCATTTCTCTAAATCTCAAAAATCTGAGGTTTTAGTCAATGCAAGGTAATACTTTAGAAGCCTCATTCAAAAAGATAAACTTTAAGAAACATAAGTATTCCTAGTGAAAACTTTTAAGAAGTAAAAGTTAACACAAAATGCTTAATAGCTACTATCATGAGTGATTAAGCTGTATTCAGCATAGCTGTGTATTTGTGTTTAGTCTTTACCACGCACCACACACTTATCATAATTGTCTTCAATGTCACTGTACCACCAACAATTCTTATAAGTCCATTCATGCTAAAAGGTACCATAAAATTTCTTACACGGATATCAAATCCCTGACTAGGTTGGGAAAGTCTACCCATCATCTTCAGCATCACTCCTCCCTGGCTTCTGCAAAGCCTCTCTCAGCAACCTCACATTTAAATAAACAAGGTTAAGACAAAATTGTCATGTTTCTTCAGGTGACTGAAATCCTTTGAGTAACTCCAAAGGCATTTGTTGCTGCAATGAAACTCATTCAGGGTTACATATTTGTGTGCCCTACTTGGTATTTTCAACATGCTAAGATGATGCCTAAGAGTAGATTTATACCAGTCCACAGGATGATAACTATATACTGAATGAGTCTCATACTTGGGATGGTCTCCTGAATAGGAGATATGTCAGCAGTCTGGATCTATTTAACAAATTGTAGAGCTGGAATTTGAACCCGGAAAGCTTTAACCTTAGTCTCTATAAGCAACTCTGTTAGACACCATATCACAGGTCAGAAAAAGGTCACACAACAACATGATATCCTAAAAGACATACTAATGTTCACTGTGCTTTATGTCATTATTTTTAATGTGTGGTTATGTATATATAACTAGAGAGAGAGAGAGAGAGAGAGAGAGAGAGAGAGAGAGAGAAAGAGAGAGAGAGAAATGTATACGAATACATTTAAACAATTCGTTTCCATATGATAGAGTCATACCATAGAGGTTACATAAATATGACAAATATGTAAACAGGAACCAGCATTTTGCTACATATAGGAAACATACCTCAGTGACAAAGACAGACACTTCTACAGATTAAAAGGCTGGGAAAAATTTTTCTAAGCAAATGGTCCCAAGAAACAAGCTGGAATAGCCATTCTTATATCAAATAAAATTGACTTTCAACCAAAGGTTATCAAAAAAGATAAGGAAGCACACTTGATACTCGTCAAAGGAAAAATCCACCAAGATGAACTCTCAATTCTGAATATCAATGCTCCAAATGAAAGGGCTCTCACATTCACAAGAGAAACTATACTACAGTTCAAAGCAGACATTGTACCTCACAAAATAATAGTGGGTGACTTCAACAACCTGCTTTAATAGATAGACAGATCATGTAAACAGAAACTAAACAGAGACACAGTGAAACTATTGGATGTTACAAACCAAATGAATTTAACAGATACTTATATAACATTTCATCCTAAAACAAAAGAATGTACCTTTTTCTAAGCACCTTGTGGTACATTCTCCAAAATTGACCATATAATTGGTCACAAAACAGGCCTCAACAGATACAAGAAGATTGAAATAATCCCACCCATCCTATCAGATCACCAGGGACTAAAGCTGATCTTCGGATAACATAAAAACAATAGAGGGCCACATACACATGGAAGCCGAACAATGCTATAGTCAAGGAAGAAATGAAGAAAGAAATTAAAGACTTTTCAGAATTTAACAAAAATGAAGACACAACATACCCAAAATTAAGGGACACAATAAAAGTGATGCTAAGAAGAAAAACCACAGCTCTGTGTGCCTCCAAAAAGAAACTAGAGAAAGCATACACTAACATCTTGGCAACACACCTCAAAGCTCTAGAACAAAAAGATTCAAATACACCCAGAGGAGTAGATGACAAAAAATAATCAAACTCAGGATTAAATCAACCAAGTAAAAAAAAAAAAAAAAAAAAGAAAGAAAGAAAGAAAGAAAAAGAAAGAAAGAGCCCACACCCGTGGATCCCGGCCCACAGCAGCTCTCTGCTCCGAGACCCCGTGGGAGAGAGACCTCACCGCCTGGTCAGGTGGGCACTCCTGAGGCTGCAGAGCAGAAGAGACCACCAACACTGCCCACCCCTGCCCACATCCCTGGCCCAAGAGGAAACTGTATAAGGCCTCTGGGTTCCTGTGGGGGAGGGCCCAGGAGCGGCAGGACCCCTGCGCCTGAGACACCGCCGGAACCTGAAGGAACAGACTGGATAAACAGTTCTCTGCACCCAAATCCCGTGGTAGGGAGAGCTAAACCTTCAGAGAGGCAGACACGCCTGGGAAAACAGAAGAGACTGCACTCTGCACACATTACTGATTCCAGAGGAAAACACCAAACGCCATCTGGAACCCTGGTGCACTGAAGCTCCCGGAAACGGTGGCGCAGATCTTCCTGGTTGCTGCCGCTGCAGAGAGCTCGTGGGTAGCACCCCACGAGCGAACTTGAGCCTAGGGACCACAGGTAAGACCAACTTTTCTGCTGCAAGTGACCTGCCTGGTGAACTCAAGACACAGGCCCACAGGAACAGCTGAAGACCTGTAGAGAGGAAAACTACACGCCCGAAAAGCAGAACACTCTGTCCCCATAACTGGCTGAAAGAAAACAGGAAAACAGGTCTACAGCACTCCCTGACACACAGGCTTATAGGACAGTCTAGCCACTGTCAGAAATAGCAGAACAAAGTAACACTAGACATAATCTGATGGTGAGAGGCAAGCGCAGGAACCCAAGCAACAGAAACCAAGACTACATGGCATCATCGGAACCCAATTCTCCCATCAAAGCAAACACGGAATATCCAAACACACCAGAAAAGCAAGATCTAGTTTCAAAATCATATTTGATCATGATGCTGGAGGACTTCAAGAAAGACGTGAAGTACTCCCTTAGAGAACAAGTAGAAGCCTACAGAGAAGAATCGCAAAAATCCCTGAAAGAATTCCAGGAAATCATAAATAAACAAGTAGAAGCCCATAGAGAGGAGTCACAAAAATCCCTGAAAGAATTCCAGGAAAACACAATCAAACAGCTGAAGGAATTAAAAATGGAAATAGAAGCAATCAAGAAAGAACACATGGAAACAACCCTGGATATAGAAAACCAAAAGAAGAGACAAGTAGCTGTAGACACGAAGCCACCAACAGAATACAAGAGATGGAAGAGAGAATCTCAGAGCAGAAGATTCCATAGAAATCATTGACTCAACTGTCAAAGATAATGTAAAGCGGAAAAAGCTACTGGTCCAAAACATACAGGAAATCCAGGACTCAATGAGAAGATCAAACCTAAGGATAATAGGTATAGAAGAGAGGAAGACTCCCAGCTCAAAGGACCAAAATATCTTCAACAAAATCATAGAAGAAAACTTCCCCAACCTAAAAAAAAGAGATACCCATAGGCATACAAGAAGCCTACAGAACTCCAAATAGATTGGACCAGAAAAGAAACACCTCCTCACATAATAGTCAAAACACCAAACGCACAAAATAAAGAAAGAATATTAAAAGCAGTAAGGAAAAAAGGTCAAGTAACATATAAAGGCAGACCTATCAGAATCACACCAGACTTTTCGCCAGAAACTATGAAGGCCAAAAGATCCTGGACTGATGTCATACAGACCCTAAGAGAACACAAATGCCAGACCAGGTTACTGTATCCTGCAAAACTCTCAATTAACATAGATGGAGAAACCAAGATATTCCATGACAAAACCAAATTTACACAATATCTTTCTCCAAATCCAGCACTACAAAGGATAATAAATGGTAAAGCCCAACATAAGGAGGCAAGCTATACCCTAGAAGAAGCAAGAAACAAATCGTCTTGGCAACAAAACAAAGAGAAGAAAAGCACACAATCATAACCTCACATCCAAATATGAATATAACAGGAAGCAATAATCACTATTCCTTAATATCTCTCAACATCACAGGTCTCAACTCCCCAATAAAAAGACATAGATTAACAAACTGGATACACAACGAGGACCCGGCATTCTGCTGCCTACAGGAAACACACCTCAGAGACAAAGACAGACACTACCTCAGAGTGAAAGGCTGGGAAACAACTTTCCAAGCAAATGGTCGGAAGAAGCAAGCTGGAGTAGCCATTCTAATATCAAATAAAATCAATTTTCAACTAAAAGTCATCAAAAAAGATAAGGAAGGACACTTCATATTCATCAAAGGAAAAATCCACCAAGATGAACTCTCAATCCTAAATATATATGCCCCAAATACAAGGGCACCTACATACATAAAAAAAGAAACCTTACTAAAGCTCAAAACACACATTGCACCTCACACAATAATAGTAGGAGATTTCAACACCCCACTCTCATCAATGGACAGATCATGGAAACAGAAATTAAACAGAGACATAGACAGATCGAAGAAAGTCATGAGCCAAATGGACTTAACAGATATTTATAGAACATTCTATCCTAAAGCAAAAGGATATACCTTCTTCTCAGCTCCTCATGGTACTTTCTCCAAAATTGACCATATAATTGGTCAAAAAAACGGGCCTCAACAGGTACAGAAAGATAGAAATAATCCCATGCGTGCTATCGGACGACCACGGCCTAAACCTGGTCTTCAACAACAATAAGGGAAGAATACCCACAGATACATGGAAATTGAACAATGCTCTACTCAATGATAACCTGGTCAAGGAAGAAATAAATAAAGAAATTAAAAACTTTTTAGAATTTAATGAAAATGAAGGTACAACATACCCAAACTTATGGGACACAACGAAAGCTGTGCTAAGAGGAAAACTCATAGCGCTGAGTGCCTGCAGAAAGAAACAGGAAAGAGCATATGTCAGCAGCTTGACAGCACACCTAAAAGCTCTAGAACAAAAAGAAGCAAACACACCCAGGAGGAGTAGAAGGCAGGAAATAATCAAACTCAGAGCTGAAATCAACCAAGTAGAAACAAAAAGGACCATAGAAAGAATCAACAGAACCAAAAGTTGGTTCTTTGAGAAAATCAACAAGATAGATAAACCCTTAGCCAGACTAACGAGAGGACACAGAGAGTGTGTCCAAATTAACAAAATCAGAAATAAAAAGGGAGACATAATTACAGATTCAGAGGAAATTCAAAAAATCATCAGATCTTACTATAAAAGCCTATATTCAACAAAACTTGAAAATCTGCAGGAAATGGACAATTTCCTAGACAGATACCAGGTACCCGAGTAAAATCAGGAACAGATAAACCAGTTAAACAACCCCATAACTCCTAAAGAAATAGAAGCAGTCATTAAAGGTCTCCCAACCAAAAAAAAGCCCAGGTCCAGACGGGTTTAGTGCAGAATTCTATCAGAACTTCATAGAAGACCTCATACCAATATTATCCAAACTATTCCACAAAATTGAAACAGATGGAGCACTACAGAATTCCTTCTATGAAGCCACAATTACTCTTATACCTAAGCCACAGAAAGACCCAACAAACAAAGAGAACTTCAGACCAATTTCCCTTATGAATATCGACGCAAAAATACTCAACAAAATTCTGGCAAACCGAATCCAAGAGCACATCAAAACAATCATCCACCATGATCAAGTAGGCTTCATCCCAGGCATGCAGGGATGGTTTAATACACGGAAAACCATCAACGTGATCCATTATATAAACAAACTGAAAGAACAAAACCACATGATCATTTCATTAGATGCTGAGAAAGCATTTGACAAAATTCAACACCCCTTCATGATAAAAGTCCTGGAAAGAATAGGAATTCAAGGCTCATACCTAAACATAGTAAAAGCCATATACAGCAAACCAGTTGCTAACATTAAACTAAATGGAGAGAAACTTGAAGCAATCCCACTAAAACCAGGGACTAGACAAGGCTGCCCACTCTCTCCCTACTTATTCAATATAGTTCTTGAAGTACTAGCCAGAGCAATCAGACAACAAAAGGAGATCAAGGGGATACAGATCGGAAAAGAAGAAGTCAAAATATCACTATTTGCAGATGATATGATAGTATATATAAGTGATCCTAAAAGTTCCACCAGAGAACTACTAAAGCTGATAAACAACTTGAGCAAAGTGGCTGGGTATAAAATTAACTCAAATAAATCAGTAGCCTTCCTCTACACAAAAGACAAACAAGCCGAGAAGAAATTAGGGAAACGACACCCTGCATAATAGACCCAAACAATATAAAGTACCTCGGTGTGACTTTAACCAAGCAAGTAAAAGATTTGTACAATAAGAACTTCAAGCCTCTGAAGAAAGAAATTGAAGAAGACATCAGAAGATGGAAAGACCTACCAAAGTCATAGATTGGCAGGATTAATATAGTAAAAATGGCCATTTTACCAAAAGCGATCTACAGATTCAATGCAATCCCCATCAAAATACCAATCCAATTCTTCAAAGAGTTAGACAGAACAATTTGCAAATTCATCTGGAATAACAAAAAACCCAGGATAGCTAAAACTATCCTCAACAATAAAAGGACTTCAGGGGGAATCACTATCCCAGAACTCAAGCAGTATTACAGAGCAATAGTGATAAAAACTGCATGGTATTGGTACAGAGACAGACAGATAGAGCAATGGAATAGAATTGAAGACCCAGAAATGAACCCACACACCTATGGTCACTTGATTTTTGACAAAGGAGCCAAAACCATCCAATGGAAAAAAGATAGCATTTTCAGCAAATGGTGCTGGTTCAACTGGAGGTCAACATGTAGAAGAATGCAGATCGATCCATGCTTATCACTCTGTACAAAGCTTAAGTCCAAGTGGATCAAGGACCTCCACATCAAACCAGACACACTCAAACTAATAGAAGAAAAACTAGGGAAGCATCTGGAACACATGGGCACTGGAAAAAATTTCCTGAACAAAACACCAATGGCTTATGCTCTAAGATAAAGAATTGACAAATGGGATCTCATAAAACTGCAAAGCTTCTGTAAGATAAATGACACTGTGGTTAGGACAAAACGGCAACCAACAGATTGGGAAAAGATCTTCACCAATCCTACAACAGATAGAGGCCTTGTATCCAAAATATACAAAGAACTCAAGAAGTTAGACCGCAGGGAGACAAATAACCCTATTAAAAAATGGGGTTCAGAGCTAAACAAACAATTCACAGCTGAGGAATGCCGAATGGCTGAGAAACACCTAAAGAAATGTTCAACATCTTTAGTCATAAGGGAAATGCAAATCAAAACAACCCTGAGATTTCACCTCACACCAGTGAGAATGGCTAAGATCAAAAACTCAGGTGACAGCAAATGCTGGCGAGGATGCGGAGAAAGAGGAACACTCCTCCATTGTTGGTGGGATTGCAGACTGGTACAACCATTCTGGAAATCAGTCTGGAGTTTCCTCAGAAAATTGGACATTGAGCTACCTGAGGACCCAGCTATACTTCTCTTGGGCATTTACCCAAAAGATGCCCCAACATATAAAAAAGACAAGTGCTCCACTATGTTCATCGCAGCCTTATTTATAATAGCCAGAAGCTGGAAAGAACCCAGATGCCCTTCAACAGAGTAATGGATACAGAAAATGTGGTACATCTACACAATGGAATATTACTCAGCTATCAAAAACAATGCCCGTATGAAATTCATAGGCAAATGGTTGGAACTGGAAAATATCATCCTGAGTGAGCTAACCCAATCACAGAAAGACATACATGGTATGCACTCATTGATAAGTGTCTATTAGCCCAAATGCTTGAATTACCCTAGCTGCGTAGAACACATGAAACTCAAGACGGATGATCAAAATGTGAATGCTTCACTCCTTCTTTAAAAGGGGAACAAGAATACCCTTGGCAGGGAATAGAGAGGCAAAGATTAAAACAGAGACAGAAGGAACACCCATTCAGAGCCTGCCCCACATGTGGCCCATACATATACAGCCACCCAATTAGATAAGATGGATGAAGCAAAGAAGTGCAGACCGACAGGAGCCGGATGTAGATCGCTCCTGAGAGACACAGCCAGAATACAGCAAATACAGAGGCGAATGCCAGCAGCAAACCACTGAACTGAGAACAGGACCCCCGTTGAAGGAATCAGAGAAAAGAAGTGGAAGAGCTTGAAGGACCGAGACCCCATATGTACAACAATGCCAAGCAACCAGATCTTCCAGGGACTAAGCCACTACCTAAAGACTATACATGGACTGACCCTGGACTCTGACCTCATAGGTAGCAATGAATATCCTAGTAAGAGCACCAGTGGAAGGGGAAACCCTGGGTCCTGCTAAGACTGAACCCCCAGTGAACTAGACTGTTGGGGGGAGGGCGGCAATGGGGGGAGGGTTGGGAGGGGAAAAAAAGAAAAACTAAAAAAAAAATGATTAATAAAAAGAAAAAAAGAAAAGAAAGAAAGAAAAATATACAAAGAATCAACAAAACCAGGAACTGCTTCTTTCAGAAAATCAACAATCATCAATATAGATAAATCCTTAGCCAGACTAAACAGAGGGAACAGAGACAGTATGCAAATTAACAAAATCAGAAAAGAAAAGAGAGACATAAATACAGAAACTGAAGAAATAAAAAAAAAAACAAATCATCGCATCCTACTACAAAAGCCTATACTCAACAAAACTGGAAAATCTGAATGAAACGGACAATTGGTACCAGGTAGCAAAGTTCAATCAGAATCAGATAAACTATGTAAACAGTCCCATAACCCCTAAAGAAATTGAAGCAGTCATTAAAAGACTCCCAACCAAATAAAGCCCAGCACCAGATGATTTTAGTGCTAAATTCAATCAGACCTTCATAGAAGACCTCATACCAATACTCTCCAAACTATTCCACAAAATAGAAACAAAAGGAACCAATTTGTTCTATGAAACCATAAATAAACTCATACCTAAACCACACAAAGACCCAACAGAAAAAGAGAACTTCAGATCAATTTTCCTTATGAATATTGATGCCAGAATACTCAATAAGATTCTTGCTAACTGAATCCAAGAATAGATCAAAACGATCATTCACCATGATCACATAGGCTTCATCCCAGGGATGCAGGGATGGTTCAATATATGGGAACCCATCAACATAATCCACTATATAAACAAACTCAAAGAAAAAACTACATGATCATCTCATTAGATGCTGAGAAAGCATTTGACAAAATTCAACACCCCTTCATGATAAAAGTCTTGGAAAGATCAGGAATTCAAGGCCCATACCTAAACACAGTAAAAGCAATATAAACAAACCAGCAGCCAACATCAAACTAAATGGAGAGAAACTCGAAGCAATCCCACTAAAATCAGGGACTAGACAAGGCTGCCTATTTTCTCCCTACCTATTCAATATAGTACTTGAAATCCTAGCCAGAGCAATTACACAACCAAAAGAGGGTAAAGGGATACAAATTGGAAAGGAAGAAATCAAAATATCACTATTTGTAGATGATATGATAGTTTAATTGTGACCCCAAAAATTCCACCAGAGTACTCTAACAGCTGATAAACAACTTCAGCAAAGTGGCTGGATATAAAATTAAGTCAAACAAATCAGTAGCCTTCCTCTACTCAAAGGATTAGAAAGGCTAAGAAGAAAATTAGGGAAATGACATCCTTCACAATAGTCACAAATAATATAAATACTTTGGGATGACACTAACCAAGCAAGTAAAAGATCTGTATGACAAGATCTTTTAAGTCTCTGAAGGAAGAAATCAAAGAAGATCTCAGAAGATGGAAAGATCTCCCATACTCATGGAGTGGCAGGATTAATATAGTAAAAATGACCATCTTTTGTCAAAAGCAATCTACAGATTCAATTCAATCTCTATCAAAATCCCAAGTCAATTTTTCACTGAGTTAGAAAGAGAAATCTGCAAATTCATTTGTAATAACAAAAAACCCAGGATAGCAAAACCTATTCTCAACAATAAAAGAACTGACCTCAACCTGTATTAGAGAGCAATAGTGATAAAAATTGAATGGTATTGATACAGAGAAAGGCAGGCAGATCAATGGAATAGAAATGAAGACCCAGAAATAAACCCACACATCTATGGTCAGTTGATCTTTGACAAAAGAGCTAAAACCATCCAGTGGAAAAACAGCATCTTCAACAAATGCTGCTGTTTCAAATGGAGATCACCACGTAGAAGAATGCAAGAAGAATGCATTGTTATCTCCTTGTACAAAGTTCAAGTCCAAGTGGATCAAGGACCTGTACATAAAAACAGATACACTGAAACAAAAAGAAAAAAATCTTCAACACATGGGCACAGGAGGAATTTCCTGAATAGAACTCAAAGACTTATGCTCTAAAATCAAGAATCAACAAGTGGGACCTCATAAAATCACAAAGCTTCTGTAATACAAAGGACACTGTCAATAGGACAAATGACAAGCAACAGATTGGGAAAAGAGCTTTACCAATCCTATATCTGATAGAGAGCTAATATCCAATACATACCAAGAACTCAAGAAGTTAGACTCTAGAGAATCTAAAAACCATTTGAAAAAAAGTGAGGGGCTGGAGAGATGGCTCAGCAGTTAAGAGCACTGACTGTTCTTCCAGAGGTCCTGAGTTCAATTCCCAGCAACCACATGGTGGCTCACAACCATCTGCAACACAATCTGATTCCCTCTTCTGGTGTGTCTGAAGAGAGTGACGGTACTCACTTATATAAAATAAATAAAATCTTTTTAAAAAATGGGCTAAAGAGCTAAACTAAGAATTTTTAACCGGGGACAATATTGAAAGGCCAAGAAGCAACTAAAGAAATGTTAAACATTCTTAGTAATCAGGGAAATGCAAATCGAAACAACTCAGATATTCCACTTCACACTAGTCAGACAGCAGATGCTGGTGAGGATGTGGAGAAAGAGGAACACTCCTCCATTGTTGGTGGGATTGCAAACTGGTACAACCATTCTGGAAATCAGTCTGGAGGTTCCTCAGAAAATTGGACATTCCACTACCTGAGGACCCAGATATACCAGTCCTGGGCATATACACAAAAGATGCCCCAACATATAAAAAAAGACACGTGCTCCACTATGTTCATCGCAGCCTTATTTATAATAGCCAGAAGCTGGAAAGAACCCAGATGCCCTTCAACAGAGGAATGGATACAGAAAATGTGGTACATCTACACAATGGAATATTACTCAGCTATCAAAAACAATGACTTTATGAAATTAAGTAGGCAAATGGTTGGAACCGGAAAATATCCTGAGTAAGGTAAGCCAGTCACAAAAGAATACACATGGTGGGCACTCACTGTTAAGTGGATATTAGCCCAAAAACTCAGAAAACCCAATATATAATCACAAACCACGTGAAGCTCAAGAAGATGGAAGACCAAAATGTGGATGCTTCAGACCTTCTTAGAAGAGGGAAAAAAGGGTTGGGGATTTAGCTCAGTGGTAGAGCGCTTGCCTAGGAAGCGCAAGGCCCTGGGTTTGGTCCCCAGCTCCGAAAAAAAGAACCAAAAAAAAAAAAAAAAAAAAAAAAAAAAAAGAAGGGAAAAAATTCTTACAGGAGGAAATACAAGGACAATGTGTGGAGCAAAGACTGAAGGAAAGGCCAACCAGAGACTCCCCACCTGGGGGATCCATCCCATATACAGACACCAAACCCAGACACTATTGTTTAATTTATTTAATATTATTTAAATACATGTTCAAAGAATATATCAAAATGGAATGACAGTCAAACTTAAAAACTTTTCTGGGCTTCATATTTGCTTTGCTTTGGTGGATTTTGATGCAATATGACCACAAATATAGTCCACAAAGGGGACTCTGAATTGAAACTTTCACAGACAATAAAAGAAGTAATGTCCAGATGGAATTTTATAGAATCTCAAGTATCCTCTAAGGAAATATTTGCAAAATTAAATAATAATAAAATAAACTTGTATTAAGGAATAGTGAGACTTATTCCTTAGGAGACAGATCCAGCACTGCACACTCAATGTCATTCATTATCTTTAGCTATCTTGATAAATTCATGTATGAATTTAAATGGTAATATATAGGCAACAATGTACACTTTACAAACAAGATTTTGTATAAAGCCTGAGGCTCTTGATTATTAAATCAATCAGGTGAAAAAATGTTTCCCAATGTGTTACTATTTTAATTAAAATGTGGACATTTGGAAAATTAACATTTAGTTAACGGTTAAATAAATAAGCAGGTTTATGCCTGTAGATCCAGTACATGGGAAGAAGAGGCAGGATGATCAAGAGTTCAAAGCCATTCTCAGCTAGACAGTTATAGGCCAGCCTGAGCTACATGAGTTCCATTTTCAAACAAAAATACACAGCCTACATACAACAGTGTATAATCTAACAAGGTTCCTGAAAGGTATTTAAATTCAAATAATTCACTTAAAGGGACAAGTAATCTTATTCAAATAAAAGTTCTTTAAAGGACAAGTAATCTTTTCTGAGAAATAAATTTTTTTTAACATAGAGTTATGGGATATCATACATTTCTAAGTGATAAAAACATTGTTTTTTTTCTAGTTCTCAGTGGTATGGCTTTTTAAATGTTTCTTGGTAGTGCTTTAGACTGAATTTAGAGTCTTGTGTATGTCTAATATGTGCTTTGCCATTAAATAAAACATACCTCTGAACAGAATTATTAGAATATTTCTCAAAATTGTATTATACCTTACTATGCAAAACATCATCTTTAACTTTCCAAAGTATTAATTTTTGGAAAAATTCATTCACAGTATATACAATATGCCTAAACTTCTCCAGATGTTGGGGAAACAACAGCATGGTCACCACGTATGTAAGAATCACTAGGGTTCTTAGTACTTAGTCTCATACTGAGAACTGGAGGAGACCAGAGGGAATGGCGTTTTCAAAGGTGTGTGCACTTTCCTGCTTCTCCTTGGCCAGACCTTACTCAGTGGGAACAGCGGTTGTAAGAAGACTGAGCTAACTCCAAAACAGACTTTCTCAACACACTGTGATTATTATTCAGGCCCATTTATCTACCTAATCTTGGGGAACCCTGGGGTCTATAAAACTATTTATAGGAATGAGTTAACGTGTGAAAATTTATAACACAAAACAGCATACACTAAACAAGAAACTAAGAACTTTAGCCTTTTACCTGAGAACTTGAGCATGGATTAAAAAAAAAAAAAAACCTCCATAATATCTCCATACTCCAAGGATCCTCAAAAGGAATGGGATATTATGGAAGCTTCTGCCTAAAGGGTAGATTTCTGGGAGTGTTGAGAGGCAAGCATGGGATGCCCTTTCAAAGTCTCAGGGGAAGCAGGGAGGTAGGATAGACTAAATACTGCACTGGCAGGTTCCGTTCCTACATGATTCATCTTTAAGATAGCAGGAACTCAATTTCCAAAGGCAGAACATCTAAATCAAATACAATGATTAAGCCTCCTAAGGCTCTTTACACTAAGGTACATAACACAGTTGTCTCACCACTTATAGCCTAACCTAACTCCAACTGGCTGCTTGAACCTTTTAGTGGTCCTTGAAAATGCCTAATCTATCAGGAAAAACAGTCCAAGGAAAAGCTAATCTAATATCAAACAGAGTTTCGCATTTGTAATCAGATATGGCATCAGGGTAGGGACCCAGCATTCTCTTTCACAAAGTATATGATTTGGGTAGACATAACCATTGGTAATTTATGCCTGGCCCCTGTCTGGACACAGTGCTCTTTTCTTTTTACTAACACAAAGGTATGGATTCAGGGAGAGCAAGGTCACTGGAGCCGGCCACTGAGCAAGGCTCAGACAGACTTGCACAAGAGCTATCACCTTTCTGGAGAAGGTAACTGCAAGTAACTAAATCTATAGCCTCTGGTGGTTTCCACCACTGCACAAGACAACTGAGTTCAGCAGAGAAAACATGTTCCAAGGTACAAGGCCACTTGGGCTGATTTGTGCTGGCTATCCTATTGCTTGAAAATCAAAGAACTATGACTCTTGGTGCTTAGGCTTTTGTTTATCTCAATTTAACAAATGTTGGCTGAAGACTAGTGGAAGCCAGATGTAATGCCAGGTTCTGGAGATTCAAAGATGAATGAAACAGAATTTCTGGTCTCCAGTGAACTTGACAGAAAGCCTAAAGCAAGGCTGGCCACATGTTGTAGTATAAACAGCTCATGGTTGCCACTGGCCCTGAACAGTCACGGTGAAGGTTAAAGAAAGAGAACCAAATTACTAAGCATGCTTAAAACACAGTGACCTGGATGTTTTCACAGACTATTACCTTTGAGAACCTATTCAATGGGAAAGAAAATATTCTTTTTCTGATAGCAAATGTTTACTTGGAACCCCACTGTCCTAAAATTAGCAATGTGGAAATTAATTAACAGCTTATTTGACTGAGTACTAATTATAATATAGATAAACAAATGAACTCAGAGACAACATGAAACATGGCAAAAATAATTTAGCATTGCAGCCTGGTAATTCTAGATCTTGAATAATTTATTCTGAGGCCATTAGTCAGGACTCATTTTCAATCTGAAAATACCCGAGGAAGCAGCTCATCTTTCCAAATGGAAACATATTTTCTTAGTTCATGCTGGGAATTAGGTGTATGGGGTAGGGGGGCAGAACACTGAAGTGTGTGAGGGCATCTGCTCTTAATAAAGAAAGAACTGGCTGGTGGTGATTGTAGCTGAGGAGGCAGGGTACACCTTTTATTCCAGCAGTAGGAAGGCAGAGGCAGGTGGAGCTTTGTGAGTTCAAGGGCAGCCTGGTCTACAGAGTTAGTTTCAGGACAGCTAAGGCTACAAGGAAGGAAAGAAAAGAAAGGAACTGCCTGACAACACCCTTCATTTTATGAGAAGCATCGAAAAAGGATATGTCCCCTAAATCTTATATCAGTATCAATTATACCATTTACGAATAAAAATAATACAAAATACCTTACAGATATTTGTAGAAATATTATAATAAACCCATTATTTTATATGATTAATATACACTATTAAAAAGAGTACTTTAAGGTACATTTTATTACAAACATTATTAGAACACAGCATAATTAAAAGATAAAATGAGAATTAGTACACTTTGTTCTGGAAACAAAACTGGCCTGGCACAGTGCATGTCTTCAGTGCTAGAACACTGGAGATGACAGAGGGGTCTGCGAGCTCAAGGTCAGCTTTCTTTATACAGTGAGTTCCAGGCCAGCCTATCTTAATCCAAGCAACCAAGCAAAAAATTTAAAAAAAAAAAAAAAAAACAAGTCAATAAACTGATAGACTACTAAGGCTGTAGAAGGACAGAGATCCAGGAATCTCACTTAACTAGTAGAAGCTATCACACCGAAGTCCTCTTAACTTAGAAAGTTCTCAAACTCTAAGACTTTCCTCTTCCTTTGTTCAAATATTCATCATTCACAATCCTAAAGCAGGGGGGCACTCATCCACTGGTGTATGATTTCAAAAATAATTTTCTTTGGCTGGGACACGGCTAGGAACAGTTTGACTTTCATATTCTGAGTCCAACTATGAGGAAACTAAGTGACACACCTACCTTCAAGGGAATTTGGGGACTTAGTTATCAACACTGGACTTGAGTGTAGACTACAGTGAAAAGGCAAGATCTCTGTACTCTGAGCTCCCTTTTCTTCTATGTAGCAAGATTTTCATTTTCCCACATTCTCCTAATAACAAGAGCATAGCTTACCTAGGCTGCCTGAAAGGAAGGAAAGTTCTCACTCTCTTCAAATGCTTTTTGGTTAAGGTGAAGTTGGAAGAGCAACCAGCCATTTAAAACATGCAAAGCAAGAACTTCTGCTGAATCAGGGAGGTTGAGCTGCCCTCTGGGTCCCAGGTCTTAAACACCTTCTTGACTGGCCAGAAGCAACCATGCAAAGCAACTCTCAGCAAGGTGTTAATGATGGCTACCTGGTGTTCTGTGTTCCAGGCTCACATTATAAGCCAGTGTAAAATGTCTTTATGGGGCTGGAGAGATGGCTCAGTGGTTAAGAGCACTGACTGTCCTTCCAGAGGTCCTGAGTTCAAATCCCACCAACCACATGGTGGCTCACACCCATCTGTAATGAGATCTGATGCCCTCTTCTGGTGTGTCTGAAGACAGAACTACATTGTATTTATATATAATAAATAAATCTTAAAGCAGTAACTACAAAACAGAAGGAGTATTATAAAATACCAGAGTTACAGTAACTTGTATCCTCCAAATCAAATCATCTTCCTAGCATTTATTGAATTTGTCATAAGGAAATAGGCCTTACTAACAACTAGTAAATCACCTGCCTCCAGCCAGCCCCCAGTACATTTCCTTGTGGCAACATCTCATATTATTATCTCTATGTTGTAAAATTCTTCAGAACTCACTGTCCTAGTCAGGGTTACTGTTGCTGTGATGAAACATCATGACCAAAGGCAAGTTAGGGAGGAGAGGATTGATTTGATTTACACTTTCACAGCACCATTCAACCCTGAAGGGAATCAGGACAGTCCCTTGAGCAGGGTGGGGACATTACTTACTGGTTTTCTCCTCATGGCTTGTTCAGCCTGCTTTCTTAAGAGAACCCAGGACTACCAGCACAGGAGTCGCACCACCCACAATGAATTGGGCCCTTCCCTATTAATCACTAATTATGAAAATACTCTACAGGCTTGCCTACAGTCTGAATTTAGGCAGTTTCTCAGTTGAGGTTCCTTTCTCTTAGATGACTATAGCTTATGAAAAATTGGCTAAAACTAGCCAGCATATTAAAAAAATCCATCATATACATGCCAATAAATATTTGTAATAGACTGGGCCTTGGTTGAAAATAAATCCAAAAGAATTAACACAGTCTTGAAAAGATGAAGATCTTGAAAAGATGAAGATCTAGAAAAAAAAATGTGCAACAATGGATAGCTGCCTGATGTTCAGTCACTATTATATGCCAGGTGCTAAATTTCAATTCAAGCAATATTTAAAATGCTACTCAAAGAAAACATAAAAGAAAAATGGTATAAAAGAGTAGTGAGATTGCTCCTATTGTGATAACAAGCAATGCCTGGCACATGTGCACACCTAGCAGAGATGAGCTCAATAAGTGCTCTTACAAGTTTTCCCAAAGTCTGTCCCTAACGTGCAAGAGGATCAAAGACACATTTCCACAGAACGGACTAGTAAGGGTTCACTCAGCACCAAAACAACCTTATACTACAGAACAATGTGCCCTTTAAGCACAAGTCTGGAAGAATATTTATGTAACAATAAGAACTATATAAACTAGTCAGTATAATTGTTGAGAAAAAAAAAGAGTGACAGAAAATTCTCCAAGCTGGAAGATAATTATGAAATCATTATCTGATTTATGATTTATGTGGAAGTCACACATATATTCTCAGAATATAAATTCTCTAAAGAGAGAAAGATATTGGTCACCAGTAAAGTGCTTTTTATGTTAGCAACTTTCATGCCACTCCTTATATAATGAACGACTATGCAGACTCCAGTCTGTCATACAGTTAGGAGACTTAGTAAGATTTTATAACACTAAAGAACTAGAGCTGAACTGCAAAGCTGAGAACAGTGAAGCTCTCCCTTGGCTTAACCAGAGACAGAATGGGGTTAGAACATAGCCTACTGACTAGTAGAGGAGCTTTTCTAAATGCCAACCCTGCGGCCCTGAATATAACAGTTCCATAATTACTTTCTGCTATAAATTAATCCTTCTATCAGAAGACAGTTTCTGTATGTCAATATGTATTGGCTTAAATGTTTGCAAACAAGCAAAGCAAGTCAGCAGTACTTTTGCATAAGTTCCTATTTCCTTTTAGAAGAGCTATGCAAAATTAAATTTAAAAAGGGTTGGCTGGATTCACAGACTCACTGGACAGAGCCATTCCCAGACTTTGCCTATAATAAAAGCAACCAATGTGTAGAAGCTGTGGAGCATCCTTTCCAATATCCTTGTTATTTCTCATGTTATTTACAAACACCCTGCTGGGAGGCAGGAAATACTTTCCCCAAAGCACTATGCATTTGCAAAACAAATTATAAGGAGATTCTTCACAACACTTTCTAATCTGGCATGATCAATTGTCACTACAGAAAGAGCATAATTTCTGACAGAATTCAGGGCTCTTTGCTATAACACAGATGCCAGACTGCTGCCCATTTGCACCACTTCTTATTAACATTTAGTCAATTACCAACAAAGACAGATGAACAAAGGCTATGCTTTCTCTGTTCTTTGTATTTCTTTTTCGTCTCTGAGAACTAAGACCTCAAGAGCTATTGCAGATTTCACAATACCTAAAGGAAAGGACTCAGAATCTTGGAAAATTCAACTCATGGTGGCTATTATATGAGAAATAAGCCTGCACTGCATTAGCCACTAGAAGTTTGGGTTTTATTTTTTTTATCACCATTGGAAAGACCCAAATTAACACCCTAAGTTTATTATTTCTGTCTAGATGCAAAGTGTCCTGGCTATCTAATGGTGATACCAATAAATATGGCATATATCAATTTTATAACTAAATTTCTCCATTGTCTATCATGCTCCCAAGACAGTCTATGCCAAGAACTAAGTATGCCAAGGTTCCGGATTTCTTCTCATCAAGGTAAGGACTTTATATTCTACCACTATTGTGGATGATAACACTTATTGCAGGTATGCCTGACTTTCTGTTTCTGCCATAAATTACATCTCTGTAAGTCCATGAAATTCAAGGGTATTTCCATGGAATACTTTTTCTTAAGATGCTAGCAAAACAGTCCTCTTTCCAGGTGGTAAGCTTCCTATGAAGAAACTCATTGTTTTGTAAGGCGAAAAAGTAAACATCAAGTCTTAATATGAGTGTGAAAGATTCTTTTGGAAACACTTTAGAGTCTGCTGTAAACAAAGACCTCAAACACAGTCCACTTTCCAAGGCTCTGATTGAAAGTAAAGTTATGGTCTCGTACATGGTATACATCTGTCACAGCAAGAAAGCAGAACCATCCTCTAACGGGGATGCTTGTGTTCAACATCTACATTATACGTGTTTAAATTGTGGCTTCTCAAAATTAAACACATAGAAGAAATCCGCCATGTTTTTTAATCCAGGAGTGTACTGGGGAAATGTGACATGGAGGTAGGCATTCCTCACTGGTCCCCTGAAGAAGAATAACCATAAAATAAATATGGAGTACAGAATCCCACCAAGGATTTTTTTTCTTTTATGCTTTGTTTGCTTTAGAAAATTTACAACTTGTGGCAAACAGAATGGTCAGGTTCACTATCTTTATGCTTCATACAAAAATCTATTTCCAGCATAGCCTATGGTTAAATACCAGATGCTGTTTCCATAGCTAGGGTTTTGATTCATAAAGTATTTAACACATCTTAATTTTTCATTAGATTCATCAAATAATAAAGTTGGAGTGCTAAAAAGAGTTTCACTGCAGACAGAACTTTTAATTTAAAACCCTACATGCACACAAGCATACACACCCACACACCACCACCACCACCACCACTACCACCACAATAAAAAGCATCATCGCTGTGATGAAACACCATGATAAAAAAGCAACTTGGGGAGCAATGGGTTTATTTCACTTACCCTTCCTCATTGCAGTTTATCATACAAGGAAGTCAGCTGAGGATCTCAGACAGGACTGAAATGCAGGAAGGTGTCATGGAGAGGTGCTGCTTACTGGCCTGTTTCCCATGGCTTGCTCAGCCTGCTTTCTTGTATAACCTAGGACCACCAGCCCAGGGATGACACCACACACAATGGGCTGGGCCTTCCCCCATAAATCATCAATTAATAAAATGTCCTACAGGCTTTCCTACAGCCTGATCTTATGGAGACATTTTCTCAATTAAGGCTTCCTCCTCTCCAGTGACTTTAGCTCCAGCCAGGACAAAAAGTAAGTAAAATGGTCTCTCTCTCAGTAATTGTTAACAAATGGCTAATTCGTTTCTTCTGTTGTCAGTTTAAATCAGTTTCACAGGAACACATTCTTTTTTTTTTTTTTATTAACTTGAGTATTTCTTATATACATTTCGAGTGTTATTCCCTTTCCCGGTTTCCGGGCAGACATCCCCCTAATCCCTCCCCCTCCCCTTCGTTATGGGTGTTCCCCTCCCCATCCTCCCCCCATTGCCACCCTCCCCCCAACAGTCTAGTTTACTGGGGGTTCAGTCTTAGCAGGACCCAGGGCTTCCCCTTCCACTGGTGCTCTTACTAGGCTATTCATTGCTACCTATGAGGTTGGAGCCCAGGGTCAGTCCATGTATAGTCTTTGGGTAGTGGCTTAGTCCTGGAAGCTCTGGTTGGTTGGCATTGTTGTTCATATGGGGTCTCAAGCCCCTTCAAGCTCTTCCAGTCCTTTCTCTGATTCCTTCAACGGGGGTCCCATTCTCAGTTCAGTGGTTTGCTGCTGGCATTTGCCTATGTATTTGCTGTATTCTGGCTGTAGGAACACATTCTTTATGAAGACTTCTGTGTGCCCTATGGCTCTTCTTACTCTTTCTTCTAGATGGCTATATTCTGCCTGCTTCTGCCAACAGACCAGAGACCTGAGCAAAACATTATCAGAATTATTTTGATCTTTCCTATAAATAGAACACTGGAATGAATGTAGAAAAGCACAAAAAATATTTTAAAAGAAACACATAATACCAGAGAACATTATCTATAGCAATCTTGTCTATAATGTTTTGGGGGAAATAAAATTCAGATGTCAAGAATGATAAGGATGCAACATCTCCACTGTGTATAATACTACAGCTACCACGTATGTCCTCTCCCAGTAATTCCACTCCTCTTTAAATGTTGCCCAAAGACAGTTCTCATGTTAATGTCAGTGGAATTATGCCTAGAACTAATACCTACACGCTGGTATTTTAAAGTATATGATATTAACTGGCTGTTCAAACACCATGCTTAAGCTTTCCTCTGTTTTTCTCACACATACCATGCAGTGACATTTGAAAGCAGAACATTATACCTCAAAATGTTAACTATATCTATCACACTGTGGCCTAAAAATGTTTAAAAAAATGTTTGGAAATAAATCTTAAAATATTTTCAATTTTCTTTTAAGTTCTTGGTAGAAAGCTAGCAACCTTCTAAGTCATCCTATAACTTTAAAAGTTTTAAAAGAAACATTTTTTCTGAGTCACAAGATTGTGTGTGTGTGTGTGTGTGTGTGTGTGTCTGTGTCTGTGTGTGTGTGTGTGTGTGTGTGTGTGTGGTTAGTTGTACTGCTGTGAACAGACCCCATGACCAAGGCAAGTTTCATAAAGGACAACATTTAATTGAGTCTGGCTATAGGTTCAGATTTTCAGTTCATCATCATTAAAGTGGTAGCAGGGCACATAAGATGCAGGCAGACCTGAGAGTTCTATATCTTCACCTGAAGGCTGTTAGTAGAAGACTAGTTCCCAGGCAGCTAGGACAAGGGTATTAAGGCCCACACTCACAAGGCCACACCTATGCTAATAAGGCCACACCTCCCATAAGTGCCACTCCCTGGGCCAAGCATAGACAAACCATCACATTCCACTCCCTGACACCTGTAGGCTTGTTCAAAGGTGAATTTAGTCCAACTTCCAAAGTTCCTATAGTCCATAGTAGTCATAACAAAGTCAAAAGTCCAAAATTCAGTCTCCTCTGAGATCCATCCAATCACTTAACTGTAATCCCTGAAGCAAGATAGGAAACCAGCTGGGCAAACTCCAACCTTTGCATTTCCATGTCTGATGTCAGCAGTTTTCAGATCTCCAACTCCTTTGTCATCTTTGTTGACTGCAATAAACTTCTTTTCCTGGCCTGGTTCCACTCCCTGTCTGCAGCATTCCTTGGGAGATATCCCAAGGCTCTGGCATCATGAAAATCTTGGGGTCTCCAAGGCAACTTCAATGTTACAGCTGTTTGTTTCAATGTCTGGGATCGACACATGATCTTCTGGACCCCTCCAAAGGACTGGTGTTACTTCTCTAGCTTTGCTCTCAGCAGCACTCTAAGTTCAGGTTGATCTACTCCACTGCTGCTGCTGTTCTTGGTGATCATCCCATGATACTGGCATCTCCAATGCACTGGGGTGTTCCACTACAACTAGGCTTCACCTATGGGCTCTCTTCATGGTGCCAAGTATCAAATTTTTGCATGACCCCTTCAATACTGGACCACCAACTGCAACTGAGGCTACACCTTCACCAATGGCTTTCCAAGGCCTCTCACTATACCAAGCCTTAGATGCTCTTCATGACCCCTTCATTCCTTTAAAACCAGGACCACCTGGATTACTCTTACATATTAACAAGTACAACTGCAGCATGAGAAACAACCTTGGCTATTTCTGGAACACAGCTTATTTGTGTTCTCAGAAAACACTTCCCAGAAGATTTCACCTCAATGATATTGGTCTCTTCTTAATCACCACTAATTTCTTAGCTCCAGCTAACCAGAATCAATTGTCCCAATAGTCCCTTTTATGGCTGAAGCTGCTAAGTTCTGCTGCTTTCTGTAGCTGAAACATGGCCCCATTGTTCTACTACATTGTCACTAGCTTTCTGTTTTCCAACTCCTTCACTGGCTAAGCTTGGTTGTCCTGGACCTTGCTCTGTAGATTGAATTCAGAGATCTGCAGACTTGTCTCCTGGACTTAAAGGTGTATACAACTATGCCTGGATTTAAGCTTTTCTTCACCAACACTTGCTCTTTCTCAGGTTGGCCTTGGACTCAGAGATCTGCTTGGCTTTATCTCCTGGGATTAAAGGTGTTTACCACCATGCCTGGATCTAAACCTAGCTGGGTAGGATCTTGCCCCAAAGTCCCTTTTCCTTAATCTGCTATTTCCTAGAACACAGGATTCAGCTCCATTTCACTTCCTGGTACCCCTTTAATACCCAAACCATGTATTTTATAATTTTCCTTTATCAGCTTGCTATGCTTGTTTAAATGTTCTTCATGAGACTTAACCAGAGAACAAAGTCTATGATGGACGTTTCTGAGACTTCCTTTGTTGTGGTGGTTTGCCTTGGAGTTCTCTCTGTTTTGATGCTGATTCTGCTCCCCCAAGGATGGCTGCCTAGTTACGTACTCAGGACTCAGGTGACCTTATCAGAGGCTCCCACTGAATTTGTAAAATAAAGGCAAGAGCTCAAGATATGGACAGGGGGAGGAGTCTGGAGCAAGAGGGGAGGGGTCAGGAGGAGGGGAGGAGAAAGGAGAAAAGCGAGGAGAGAGGAGTCGTGGGAGAAGGAGAAGCTGGAGACCTGGCAAATAAAAGGTGCAAGTGATGAGGGATTTGGGAGCGAGGAATAGGACAGTGTAGGGTGGTTCTGCCCAATCTAGACGCTTGTGTTTTCTTTGTACAGGCCGATTTGGGTTGGAGAGGTTACTGCAACACTTTGTCAATGTAATTAATCTGAGTCTGTTCACCTTAGCTTCAGGTAGACTATTCAGACAAAGGCAGGAAGTACCCACAGTCTTCACCAAAATACATCTCTAGGTCACATACTGAAATTCTTCTCTACTGAACCCTCTTGCATTCCAATGCTTTCCAAATCCAAAGTCCCCAAATCCACATTCTTCTAGACAAAAGCATGCTCAGGCCTACCACAGAAATACCCCAGTCCCTGGTACCAACTTCTGTCTTAGTTAGGGTTTTACTGCTGTGAACAGACACCATGACCAAGGCAAGTCTTGGACAACATTTAATTGGGTCTGGCTTACATGTTCAGAGGTTCAGTCCATCATCATTAAAGTAGTAGCAGGGCAGCATGTAGACACACATGATGCAGGCAATGAGAATTGTACATCTTCACCTGAAGGCTGCTAGTAGAAGACTAGCTCCCATTAGTCCTAGCTAGAACAAGAGTATTAAGGCCCACACCAACAAGACCATACCCTCTCCAACAAGGCCACACCACCCAACAGTGCTACTTCCTGGGCCAAGTACATACAAACCATCAATATATATTCAATAATAGAAAGAAATAAAACTACTGCAAGTTCACTGTATGATACTTATAAAGTGCTAAACTGCAAACTAAAAGCTCAACATAGAATAAATGAAATAAGATATCCGCTGGAGAACATTCAAGATGTAATAAATGATTTATGGAGTGTAATGAAAGAAGAATGAAAGAACTATAAGAACAGATATTTTGCTTTGTGATATCCACTTATTATTCTCAGCAAAAATCAATTACAAAAAAGTTATCTAATTTCAAAAGCAGAATGTACATTTAGACATTCAATGATTTTTACCAACTTCTATGCAGAGTTAACCATTAAAATAGCATAATAATGTTTATGCTTACAAATGTAAACTGTAGAAACTGGGAATGTAGCTTAGGTGGTAGAGTGCTTGCACAGCATGCATGATGTCCCCCAGGTTTTATCCCAAGCATGGCATAAAGACCAGATCAAGTAGTAGAGGCAGGAGGATGCAAGATTCACAGTCATCCTCCAGGGCTACACAGTGACTGAGGTAAGCCTTATTGACAGTATTGACTCCTGAGTTTTACAAAAAGGAATCTCTCCCTCTGCATTTCAAATGCCTATTGCCCTCTTTTGCTGCAGAGATCCTTGGTTTCCTCAGGAGAAAAGGAGTTAGAACTCAGAGTAAGATGTTCATCTACAGGTTTCAAGAAAGCATTTAGATTTTAATAAAACTGGAATTTTTAACAAAACCATGAATAAGTATATTCTGAGACATCATTGGATGTTTATACATATAAAAGACATTTGCAAAGGGGACTCTGTACAGAGGTATGACTACAATGACATTGGTATATATAACCATGAACCTAAAATGCCAAAAGGACTCTAGAGGATGATCTTTGTCTAGAGAACACCTACTATGGCACAGTTAGGATCTCAAAAAAATATTAGGATTTAGTCAAATTTATACTTCTGAGTTTTCACCCAACTGGTTGCAGGTGACTAGTGTTCTCTTCAGAAAAGGTTCTGATGTGAACTGCAGGTGGGTGTGGTGGGGAACATGAGCTGACAGATCTGTGTGGGAAAGTGCACACTGTCTGTCAGACTATCTTCACAAAATTGGCAAAGTACTTTATAAAATGGAAAAATCTGACTCAAAGGTGTATAGATTCAACAAAATCTCAAATGGATGCTTTAAAATGTTCCTGTCACCTTAAAAGCTACTTTCAACTTATGATTCACCATCCCATCCTAACATCCTGCTGTAAAGTTGAGGCCAAAATTCCATTTACATATTGTCTGCATCATACAGCTGACTGGAAGGTGTGTAGCAACCCAGTGCCTGTGCTCAGTACTTGAGCTCTCTTGTTTCCACAGGGTTTTAGTTAAATACTGACCATGCAGACCCAAATTAGCACTCTAAGAGGATTCAGTTCAATTTGTGGATACTGTTACAAATATACCACCACCCTTCTATCATTAATTGACACCTAGAAGACTAGAAATGGGATTTATGCAAAAGTGGGTAGAAGAAGGGAGCAATGGCTTTGTTCTGGTCAAGAGAGCTAATAGTTCTAGGAAATTCCAACCTTTATAGGTCAGTAAAAGTATCACAGCAAACAAATGAGACTCAGAAAGAATGCCCACAAAGCAATAATTTAAAATTAATTAGTAGGCTAGAAAGATGACAGTATTGAAAAGCACTTGCTCCCCTTGCAGAGGACTCAGGTTAAACTTTCAGTACATACAGCCACTCACAACTATCTGGAAGTCAAGTCCCATGGGAGCTGATGCCCTCTTCTCACTGTTGTGAACACCATGCACACACATCACTCATATCATTCACCTAGGTAAACACTCGTATACATAAAATAAAGAAAACTTCAAAATTACAGAGTTGGTTATAATAAGAGTTAAAACTCTCCTTGGTTCACAGAGGCCTAGACGCTGAGGTTGTTCAGTCTACCATGTTACATGCTACTGAGATGACAAGTAGGCATTGGGAAAGAACAGAGTGGAATTGTTCCTGAGTCTACTCCTTGTAAGAACTGGTCAAGTCATTTAATCTTCTAGCATCTCTATTTGTACACTGTGTGTTTTCATGATGTATACTTTATACAGTGATAGTGAAAGTTAACTGAGTATTTATTTACCAAGCATTTGAAACAGTGTTTGATAGTGAGCTGAGCTTTAGCAAGGTTTTTAATTTTGTAATTTATATTTTCTTTTATTTTCACAAAATAACCATCTTAATTTAAGCCAGTTAATTACTGAAGTAGAAATAAAAAAATCCCTTGAATTGAACTGAGAGGATATGAGATGAAGGAAATGTTACACAGGAAGAAATGGAGAATAGGTAGAAATGATAGAAGGTAACAGTGCCAATATGAGGTACCAGAGAGATAAACGTAGTTATTTTCTCTGTATTTGGAGACATAATTACTTAGAGAGAAGTTACTGGAGATTGGAGAAGAAAGTACAATCGGTGAAACCCTGGTCTCAGAGGAGATAAATTCTCTTTTTTTCTGGAGCTTGAGATTTCAAAGTTCTTGGTTCTCAAGTTTTTGGAGATAAGGGGTTAATTACATAAGTGGGCTACTGTGATCATATGAGCCAATCCCTAACATAGAGACAGAAATCTATTGGGTTTGGTTCTAGGAAGAACTATATTATAACTGCCTATTAGATTTAGCTTCTAAAATACAATACTCACTTGACTATATGAAAGGTTATAGTCCTATATTTTGATATTTTGTCTCCTTTTTCAAAAGTCCTACAGTATCTGTTCTTTCCGATGTGCATTTATGAAGCACATCCTAAAGAAGACAAAGTAGCACCATAGCCTGTATGGGAAATAAAAGTGTAATTCCTGACTTTAGCCTATGCATCCTATATAAACTCCCATGACTAAATAGGTTCTGTAATGACTAAAGCCTTTAGTCAAACTATTTAGTAAAGTACAGTAGAAACCTCAAACATTACATTATTGATGACTTTGATCTTTGTGTATCTTTTTATTTTCTTTTGTTAAAACTTAATAGTGCTTCATCGGGGCATCAGACGGCACTTTCTCTGAAGTAGACTGCAGTTAAACCATAAGACTGCTTTTGACTATCCTTCAACAGCAATAGCAATCAAGACACAGCTCACTTCTAGACTTTCATCCTCAAAGAACAAAACATCCTAAAATGTCAAGGCAAATCTCAACATTGTATGCACAAAGATAAGAACATTGGGTCAGAACCACATTAGAGAATAAAAGAACTCTTCCCCTTAGAGTACTTTAAACATGAGTGAGCCAAAATTTGAATTCTACAATTCTGTCTACATGGCTTCTGTCTTTCTGTAAAGAATCAGTATTGGCTCAGGGAAAGACCAAGTTCTCAGCACAGAAGAAATTTATTTGCCCCAGAAGGCAAGGGATAAAAGATAAAGACGGGAGATGGTGGAAGAAACCAAGGGAGGTGAGCAGGAGTACTTATCCTGGGGGACAAAGGACTGCCTCTGGATAGAGAGGAAACAAGACCCTGCCCATTGGGAATACAAGGTTTATAAAGGTCAAAGGGGAAACCCCATGTTAGGATGAAATATTTCATTAAATTTGGGCATGTTCATTAGGTGAGCTAATGAAGGCTTTGATTTCTGGTCTTCAATACTTTGATAGCTAGACCTTGGTAGTCAGTCTCAGAAGGAGGAAATGGCCAAATAAGGGATTATACCATACTGACTAGATTTAAGAATGTAATCTAATAGTTTTTTAGGAAGGCAGAAAGCAGAGAGGAATGAGGAAAAGGGTGAGGCCTGCCAGAGACATGCTTAGCTGGCCAGAGTCCCTTCACTTTCCATAATGAATGGCTTTGTGCCATACCACTGAACAGCACTGAAAGCATGATATAGGAAAGGAGTGAGGAATTTCTTTTCTAATTTTTATCAGAGTTTATAAGGTAAGAATTTACTGAATCTGACCGATCCAAAAACCACAAACAGGTATAATCTACCTCTAATCAAATCATTGCTTTCAGTAGGTTATGTTTAAATTCATTCTCTTCCCTCATCTCTCACTTTGTCTCTCTTTCTCTCTCTCTCTCTGATTCTATCTCTCTCTTCTTTCACTTTGTCTCTGTGTCTCTGTCTCTCTCTTGTTGGGGTCAGAGGCATGAAAGAATATATAATTTAAATTAGAGCTATGCATTGAGTTTAGGTTGTAAAAGTTAATTGCAAGGGAAGATCAAGGCATATTTGCATACATACATTTACATACATTTACAAGTCCATGTCATAATTACATAAAGCAGATTAAACATAAACAGGCTGAGCACACAGTAGGGGAACAGACTGAGTACATAGTTTTAAATATTCTCAAGGCTTATAATTAACTTGGTTGCAAGATCAATCAAAGGTTTGGTTTCTGAAGGCAGGGGGTATATACAGAAAAATCTCTTCCCACAAGACATTATTTTGTGCAGATGGGTAATAACATCCACCCATTTTTAGGAGATTACCAATTTATAAATCTTGGTCATTATTTCTTCCAGTCCAGTTACTTTTTCAAAAGGTTCTTAATGAAACAAGTATGAATTTGTGATCTAGATGAATCAAAAATTGGTGAGACTGAGCTCTGCTGGAACAATTTTAAGCACACAGACAAGTATATTGAAGGCAGTGCACAGTGTGACCAGACCTTCTAATTGTTATGTTCCCTAATTAACCTACGATATCATTTGAGCATCTGAACCTTTCATCTTAACAGCACTTTACCAGGGATTGGTAGCCCCAGTCTTCACCGGGAAGTCTCCTTGTCTTTTACACAGCAGCTCAAATGTTGTCATCTTTTAGCAAAGCCCTTCATGACCAATTTAAGTAATCTCCAATACCATAAAATACAACACTATGAAATCAGACCCGTTGTGTTTTATGTAAGCACTTATCAATATCTGAATTTTTCCTCTGCTGACTATTTTTCTTAAAAAAAAATAACCCATGAATATAAAAATTGTGCTTCTTTATGGTTTAGTATAGCCACAGGATTTGAACTACCACTTGTTATATGGCAGGTGCTTAATCAGTATTCAATGACTGAAGAAATGTCTGTCTACTCCAATGTACACTAAAAAAAACCAGAGCTGATCTAAAATAATATTCACAACATACATGTAAAAATATGAATCAGTTTACCAATTTTACATTGATTGAATTCACATATTACATATCCAACTACATCTTCAACTTCGTTCAGAATGTTTTAAGACTTCAAAGAATCATATGCAGACATCTGCAAAAACAGCAAGTGTTCTCTCCTTATCCATAGAGAACACAATCTAAAACCCATGCATCCTTAACCCATAGATAGTGCCAAACTTGCTACTCCACATTTGTCCTACAATCTATTCCTAGGAAGAAGTTTGATTTATGAACTCAGCATAATAAGAGATAAACAAAACTTATAAAAGAGAATTATAACAGAATGGAGAAATAAAAGTTATGTGAATGTTGTCTCTTTTCTTTCTTAATCTCTAAACACTATAGTGACCTCCCTTTTCTTTTGCTGAAGTAAAATGATGCCCAAGTGACTAGATGAAGTGAGATTTGATGCTTTCTGGTACAGCATTTTAAAGTCTACGAGGATACATTTTTGTCCATATTTGGTATTTGTATTGTTTTTTTATTTACATTTCAAATGCTATCCCCTCTCCTGGTTTTTCCCTCCAAAAACCTGCTTTTCATCTCCCCTTCCACTGCCTTTATAAGGGTGCTCCATCACCCACCTAGTCTCTCCTTCCCACCTCCCCACCATGGCATTCCCCTACACTGGGACATTAAGCCTTAAGAGAACCAAGGACCTCTCCTCCCATTGATGACCAACAAGGCCATCATCTGCTACATATGCAGCTGGAGTCATGGGTTCATTTCAGTATTTTCTTGGAACACTGGTTTAGTCCCTAGGAGCTCTGGAGGATCTGGTTGTTATTGTTCCTCACATGGAGTTGCAAAACCCTTCAGCTCCTTCAGTCCTTTCTCTAGCTCCTCTATTGGAGACCCTATTCTCAGTTCAATGGTTGGCTACAAGCATCTGCCTCTACATTTGTCAGGTTCTGGCAGGGCTTCTGAGGAGACAACTATACAGACTCCTGTCACATGCACTTCTTGTCATGCACAGTAGTGTCTGGGTTTGGTGTCTGTGTATGGAAAGGATCCCCAGGTGGGGCAGTCTCTGGATGGCCTTTCCTTCAGTCTGCTTCACACTTTGTCTCCGTATTTCCTCCTATGAGTATTTTGTTCTTTCTTCTACATCCACATTTTGGCCTTCTTTTTTCTTGAACTTTGTTTCATCTGTGAATTGTATCTTGGGTATTCCAAGCTTTTGGGTTAATATCCACTTATCAGTGAATGCATACCATGTGTATAATTGGGTTGCCTCACTCAGGATATTTTCTAGTTCCATCTATTTGCCTAAGAATTATGAAGCCATTGTTTTTAATAGCTGAGGAGTATTCCATTGTGTAAATGTACCACATTTTCTGTATCCATTCCTCTGTTGAAGGACATCTGGGTTCTTTCTAGCTTCTGGCTATTATAAATAAGGCTGCAATGAACATAGTGGAGCATGTGTCCTTGTTATATGTTGGGGCATTTTTTGGGTATATGCTGAGGAGTGGTATAGCTGGGTCCTCAAGTAGTATTATGACCTACTTTCTGGGGAACCATCAGACTGATTTCCAGAGTGGTTGTACCAGCTTGCAATCCCTCCAACAATGGAGGAATATTCCTCTTTCCCCACATCCTCACTAGCACGTGCTGTCACTTGAGTTTTTAATCTTAGCCATTCTGACTGATGTATGGTGCAATATCGGAGTTGTTTTGATTTGCATTTCCCTGATGACTAAGGATGTTGAACATTTCTTTAGGTGCTTCTCAGTCATTCGATATCCCTTAGTTTAACTCTGTACCCCATTTTGAATAGGGTTATTTGTTCTCTAGAGTCAAACTTCTTGAGTTCTTTGTATATATTGGATATTAGCTCTCTGGAATAACAACAATACCCAGGATAGCAAAATAAATAAATAAACAAACAAACAAACAAATAAATAAATAAATAAATATTTTGAAAATTAACCTAAAGCCTTTTTGTGTTTCTGTCTCTGCCTCTCCTTTATGTTTCTTTCTTTCCCTTGCATTTCTCTTTAAAGAACAGTTGATTAATCCAATAAACTAAGCACATGGTTTGTTTTACTTTACATCTACCATGAGTTTTATATATGTGGGGAGTGAAGAAATAGAAGAGACACTAATGATGCTAATAATCGCCTGCCTGGAGAGCAGCAGAACTGAGTGAGATCAGCAGAGGGATCAACTGACTGCACAGTTAAAGGCACAGGAGGTAACCAAAGACCGTAGCTATGGACACTTTTAATGTTTCTCCAACGTATTGCTTATGATGAGGTTATGATAGTTATATCTGAGATATTTATATTGTTCTCAGCTTTTATCACAGGAAGGAATCATGCCATAATAAAAACCTCAAAACAGAGAACGATCAAGACAACATATGTCTGTTTCTTTTAGGTCCTAATTCCTGTGTGCTTTTTGTTTTGTTTTTAAGACAAGAGTCTCACAACCATGAGGCTCAGGTTGGCCTCAAATTTATGATCCTTCTGTCTATAAGTTTTAAGATCTGAGATTGTAAGTGCATGCAACCATGCCCACCTTAACATGTAAGCCTCTATAGGTTGGCCAGTCCTATGTGGCCATCTTGATTTCATGTAAATACATTCAAGCAAAACTAAGTTGATCCAACAGGTTATACTCATATATACATATGCACACATATGTACATATGTATATGTGTATGTAATGAAAATTAAAGAAAATGAAGTTATGAGGCTGAGTCAAGAGGGATTGGAAGAATATGTAATCTGAATTTTTAAAGGTAGATTTTTTTATGTCAAGACAGAGTAGAGCACATAAGAACTCTACCTATTGGGATAATTTTTAGAAATTTAGAACAAATTCTTCACCCAGACTTCAGTAAATATTTATTTCATTTAGATGACAGATAAAATATCTCTGAAGAGTCAGTTACAAAAAGACTGACATGAAATTTAAAAACTGTCCTTCAATATCTAGTATCCCACTGAAAGAGACAAAATGATTGCTACTCATTAATTTCTTAATTTTTATCAGTACATTTAGCGAATTTATTGAATGGCAAGTAGGACACTGAAGAGTGACAGAAATTTAACAATCAATGTCATAGAACCTGAAGGGAGCAGGCCTGCTACAGTGCAGAGTGTGGTGAGACTTTGTACCCAGTTGCTGATTGGAGAGAGAATCTAGAAAGCACTGGACATGTCTCAGGATAGCAAAGGAAGTGGTGAAATCCACAGGATACTTGAAATGGCCTCTATTCACCAACAACTAAGGAAGTACTGCAACATTGTAACAATAAATAAGGTCGTATGGACGCATAGGTGAGATGTATTGATCTCATAACTAGGGGGAAGGATGGGGAAATAGAAGAGAGTGTAAGCAAAAGAATAAGAGATGCAAGCTCTTTAAATATTTAAACAATGGCTAACTGGAGGCTCAATCTCTAGTATAAGTAGATGTCAGTTCTTTTATTTTAAAATCAAATGGAACACCACAAAAACCTTAGGATGGAAATAACTCAGATGAGGCCTAGAAGCAGTAGATGTATAAGAATAAGAGAAAAGCTTGATGTTTGAGGAAATTTAGAACCATAGTAGACAGCTGGAACTATAAAGAGGAATGCAGGGCTGGAGAGCCAAGCCAGGAACCAAGCTCAGTTACTGACATTCAGAATAGAAGTACATGAGAGGAGTTTAAACAAGCAACAATGTGTTCCACTATGCTTTTTAGACATTTCATTCCAGCCATGTGTAGCAGGGTTGGTTTGTGAAAGAGAAGGCGGAAGGCTGGAAGGCCAGAAAGGAAGAAATGTGGTTAGAGAGGAGTATCCCATACTTGCTCATGACAAGGCACTCAGCCTTCATCAAAGGACATTCAATGTGTACCAGGGGATGAAACCTCTGGAAAGGAACTTCTTTAAGTTTCCCCTCAGATGGTAAAATGTCGTATTTCCATATAATCCAGAAATTTCTCTCTCAGGTTTATGCCCAAGAGAAATGAAAACATACAGACAAAGAGTGCTCATGAATACTCACAGCAGCATGATGCTTAAAAGTCAGAAAGCAGAACAACCCAAATGTAGATCAACTGATGAATGGATAAATTAAAATTAAACATGTCTATAATGGGGTATTAAATAAAAATTAAATAAATGAATTACTATGACATGCTGCAGTGTGAATAGACCTTGAAAACATTATGCTAAGTGAGAAAAGCAAGTCAAAACCAGTGGACCACATATTACATGTCAGAATAGGCAAATCTACAAAGATAGAGAATAATAGTTCTTTAGTGAGCAGCACTGACTGAAAAGGAAAAGAGGAATTGGAGGTTGGTGGCTAAAGGGAATAGGATTTCTTATTGAATTAATAAAGATGTTTCGAAGTTGAGTTACACATGCACAATTCTATGAATATGTTTTTAAAGCCCTTTAACACATGTGAATAGCGGAATATGTGAATTATACCACAACATACTTATTTAAAACAAAAGCATATTAGTACTCTTTCAATGCTATCAAGAGCCACATTGCAAAGTATCTCTACAGTGGCAAGCAGCATTTAGATCCCAGAATAAGAAACTCTCTCTAAGTGAAAAATAAAACCACTGGTGAAAATCGGGAGTAGAGAAGGAAATAAAAGGTGCCTAAATTCATATGATGGCTAAAACTTACTTCACTTGGAAAATTAAGTTACACCCAAACTTATAAAACACTAGGAAAGTAAGCATGTGGTTTCTCCCAGAGATCAAAGACTCCACATTATGATCCATAAGAGGCTGTAGTAAGTACCATCTTAGGAACATCACAGGCACAACAGAGAGCTACCACTAAAAAAACATCAAATACTCCACCTTGTATTTTCCACCTCTTAACTACCAGCACTTCTTTACACCATGGAACAGATCATTTCTGGCAAGTGTACAAAGTAATTGTAAGTCCAATCTCTTTGTTGGTTCCTCACTCCCCAGCTCCATAAAGAAGTGAGCCACTCTCTCAGATGTCTGTATGCATATCCTACTGGTTCTGTTTCTCTGTAGAGCCCTGACCACCTTTCCAGAAGCTTCCAGGTAGATTAGGTGAGATAGGCTGCTGATAGTAAATCTGAAAGAAAGAAACAGTGTTCTATTTCTACTGGCAAGACACATAAAACAAAGTAGCAAAGTGGGGCAGAGAGGGCTTACAGGTGTCGTCTAGTGATAGACACATGCCATTCATTTGTTATCTAGTAACAAATAGCATAGGTACCTCCAATCCTGCTTATGGCTCCGGGTATTAGTCAGTAAGAGTGGCTACAATAGTATCACAAGTAGAGTGGCTAAGCCAACAGAAATTCTTTTTTTTTTTTTTTTTTTTTTTTTTTCTGGTCTGAAATCTAGAAGTCTGAGAAATCTGAGGACAGGGTTTCTTCCCTCTCCTCTCTTTTGTAGGCTTGTACACAGCTACCTTCCCTGTGCCTTCTCATGCTACTCTCCTGTGCATATCCACACCCCAATTTCCTCTTCATCATTTCTTCTTCATTTCATGATGAACCTGAATTCACAAAAACTGGCAAAATGGTGCAGCTCTAATGTGCTTTCACTTGAAAGATTTTATTTCCAAATATAGTCATACTTTAGGAGCTAGAAATCACAACAGGCTGAATTTAAGGTTAGAAACTATTTATCTTACAAGCTATCTTGTTGTTTTAAAACTTGAGGAAGATTCCATATTTGTTTGTTTGCTTTGTCTTGTTTTTGTTGAAAGTATTTTTTTTAGCACTGGTAATAATATGTCGAATTGATTTTAAAGTTCTCAGTGTAAGAGTTATCTCCTGTATAACTCTCTTGTCTAAGGTACTACCCAAGGAGCAAGAGAGGAAGGTCAAGACAAAGACATGAAAGACAGTTATCATTAAAGCCAGGCTAGGCTCCTGAAGATATGAAACCATGAATTTAATTGAAAGCTAGACTGGCTCTGAGGACTTAGCACTTAATCACTTGCTCCTAGAATTCTGGGAGTTCTAGAACAACCCTGAAGTTAGACTAACTAGTAGCTAAGGTTATTACCATGAATTAGAACCAGCCTGGGCTTTCAGCAGGACTAGGCATTTAACTAACAAAGTGAAATCTAAAAGCAGATCTCATTATTAGCATCTTTATCACTTGCTCCTAGAATTCTGGGAGTTCTAGAACAACCCAGAAAATAGACTAACTAGTAGGTAAGATTGTTACCATGCATTAGAACCAGATTTGGCTTTCAGTAGGGCTGGGCTTTTTACTAACAGAGAAATCTAAAAGCAAATCTCATTATTAGCATATTTAGATCCCATTCTGGTTTTGTATATTACTAATCATTCTGAAATCATTTTCCACCAGCCTCTAGGCATCAAACAGCCCCTCCCATCCAGGAAGGAATGCTCCAATCTTATCTGACCATAGTTCCTGTAATGTCTCCAAGATGCCAGGCAGCACGGTTCTCCCAAGAAGGGCTGTCCCAACCTTATCTAATAGCAGCCCCAGGGAATGTAGATCAAAGACCCTGACGCTGCCCCAGTTGGCAGCAACCTAAAGGTCAATTGAGCCCACCAATGTTTATATGCCCAATCACCATTGCTGTAACCCTACCTTTACAAAATATATAAAAACTGTACTGACAAATAGTTTGGGGTCCCCTCTCCTTTCAATGTAGGCCGACCCCAGTACGCTGGAATAAACCTCTTGCTTTTGCGTTGATCTCCAGTCTCATGTCTCATTCACAGGAGTCTCCCGGTAGTCAAGACTCAGGTTGAGTCTTACAATTCTTTACTATAATTTTACCCTTCTTTTTTCAGAGTTAAAACTTGTAATAAATATACTTTTCATATATACTATTTCTTTAAAATACTTTAAAATATGGACTCTTAATATAGAAATTGTTTTATTTGTTGGTATATACCAATCACCTAGACCAGAGCTGCTCTCAGGGTAGACACTAAGATAAAGGAATATTTAGGAGAGAGAGAAAGAGAGAGAGAGAGAGAGAGAGAGAGAGAGAGAGAGAGAGAGTGTGTGTGTGTGTGTGTGTATGTGTTTGTGTGTGTGTGTAAAACAATTAATGAAAAATGAGAGGATGAATTTGAAAGAGAATAAGAGAGTCTTTTGGGGAGAACTTGGAGGCAGAAGAGAAAGGCAATAATGATTTTATTATAATCTCAAAATTAAAAAAAGTCAAAATTTGAAAATAACTTAAATCTCTCTTTTTCTTGTTCTTTCTCATTTTCTCTTAAAAGAGAGTTGATTTATGCAATAATTTGAGCATTTGTTTTGTTTTGCTTTGACTTCTGCCTTGTTCTTAATATGTATAAGGGAGTAAATATAAAAAATAAATAAATAAATAAATAAATAAATAAATAAATAAATAAATACAGAGAAGAAGTGAAGCAAGTGAGGAATACAAATGAAAGAAACGGGACTTCTGTGGGGTACAACAAGCCCTTCCAAAAACTACAATATGATGACTATATCAGGTTAAAATATAGTCTATGGATGGATCATTTTAAAATGGATGGATAAATTTGATATTTTGCTTTAGACGGGCTCCTCTTGGGTTGGATTATGGAATTTAAGCCATGTCACAGCTGTGAAGATCTGGTACAAGATAGAGTGGTAATCATTTTTTTTAAGCGACAGTGCCATGGTTTGGACAGTACCTCTCAGTGATTTAAGTAGCCTGTGAGTCCAAGTAAAGGATTACTCTATTGGCTAGGGAATGAAGTCACAGGGTGGTTCTATTCTCCCCCAGACCTTATACCCAATTTGTCACACCAGTCCCTTTAAGGAAATTCTGTACCAGAGCATGTGTCTTTTTTATTTGTTGGAGCATCTTTTGGGTATATGCCCAAGAGAGGTATAGCTGGGTCCTCAGTGCAATGTCCAATTTTCTGAGGAACCTCCAGGCTGATTTCAAAAGTGGTTGTACCAGTCTGCAATCCCACCAACAATGGAGGAGTGTTCCTCTTTCTCCACATCCTCGCCAGCATTTGCTGTCACCTGAGATTTTGATCTTAGCCATTCTCACTGGTGTGAGGTGAAATCTCAGGGTTGTTTTGATTTGCATTTCCCTTATGACTAGAGATGCTGAACATTTCTTTAGGTGCTTCTCAGCCATTCGGCATTCCTCAGCTGTGAATTCTTTATTTATCTCTGAACTCCATTTTTAATAGGGTTGTCTCCCTGCAGCCTAACTTCATGAGTTCTTTGTATATTTTGGATATGAGCCCGCTATCAGTTGTGGCATTGGTAAAGATCTTTTCCCAATCTGTTGGTTGCTGTTTTGTTCTAACAACAATGTCCTTTGCCTTACAGAAGCTTTGTAGTTTTATGAGATCCCATTTGTCGATTCTAGATCTTAAAGCATAAGCCATTGGTGTTTGGTTCAGGAAATTTTCTCCAGTGCCCATGTGTTTGAGATGCTTCCCTACTTTTTCTTCTATTAGTTTGAGTGTATCTGGTTTGATGTGGAGGTCCTTGATCCACTTGGACTTAAGCTTTGTACAGGGTGATAAGCATGGATCGATCTGCATTCTTCTACATGCTGACCTCCAGTTGAACCAGCACCATTTGCTGAAAAGGCTATCTTTTTTCCATTGGATGGTTTGGGCTTCTTTGTCAAAAATCAAGTGACCATAGGTGTGTGGGTTCATTTCTGGGTCTTCAATTCTGTTCCATTGGTCTATCTGCCTGCCTCTGTACCAATACCATAAAGTTTTTATCACTATTGCTCTGTAATACTGCTTGAGTTCAGGGATAGTGATTTCACTGGAAGTCCTTTTATTGTTGAGGATAGTTTTATGTATCCTGGGTTTTTTGTTATTCCAGATGAATTTGCAAATTGTTCTGTCTAACTCTCTGAAGAATTGGATAGGTATTTTGATGGGGATTGCATTGAATCTGTAGATTGCTCTTGGTAAAATGGCCATTTTTACTATATTAATCCTGCTAATTCATGAGCATGGGAGACCTTTCCATCTTCTGAGGTCTTCTTCAATTTCTTTCTTTAGAGGCTTGAAGTTCTTATCATACAGATCTTTCACTTGCTTGGTTAAAGTCACACTGAGGTATTTTATATTATTTGGGACTATTACGAAGGGTGTAATTTCCCTAATTTCTTTCTCGGCTTGTTTCTCCTTTGTGTAGAGGAAGGCTACTGATTTATTTGAGTTAATTTTATACCCAGCCAGTTTGCTGAAGGTGTTTATCAGATTCAGTAGTTCTCTGGTGGAACTTTTGGGATCACTTAAGTATATAATCATATCGTCTGCAAATAGTGATACTTTGACTTCTTCCTTTCCAATCTGTATCTGTTTGATCTCCTTTTGCTGTCTGATCGCTATGGCTAGGACTCCGAGATCTATGTTGAATAAGTAGGAACAGAGTGAGCAGCCTTGTCTAGTACCTGATTTTAGTGGGATTGCCTTGTTTCTCTCCGTTAGTTTAATATTAGCTACTGGTTTGCTGTATATGGTGGCATTTACTATGTTTAGGTATGGGCTTTGAATTCATGTTCTTTCCAGGACTTTTATAATGAAGGGGTGTTGAATTTTATCAAATGCTTTCTCAGCATTTAATGAAATGATCATGGGGATTTTATCTTTCAGTTTGTTTATATAGTGGATTACGTTGATGGTTTTCAATATATTAAACCATCCCTGCATACCTGGGATGAAGCCTACTTGATCATGAGGGATGACTGTTTTGATGTGCTCTTGGATTCGGTTTGCATGAATTTTATTGATTATTTTTGTGTCTATATTCATAATGGAAATTGGCCTGAAGTTCTCTTTCTTTGTTGGGTCTTTGTGTGGTTTGTAAGGTATAAGGGTAATTGTGGCTTCATAAAAGGAATTCAGTAGCACTCCATCTGTTTCAATTTTATAGAATATTTGGATAGTATTGGTATGAGGTCTTCTATGAAGGACTGATAGAATTCTATACTGAACCCATTTGAACCTGGGCTCTTTTTGGTTGAGAGACTTGTAATGACTGCTTCTATTTCTTTGGGGGTTATGGAGTTATTTAAATGGCTTATCTGTTCCTGATTTAACTTCCGTACCTGGTATCTGTCTAGGAAATTGTCCATTTCCTCCAGATTTTCAAGTTTTCTTCAATATAGGCTTTTGTAGTAGGATCTGATGACTTTTTGAATTTCCTCTGATTCTGTTGTTATGTCTCCCTTTTCATTTCTGATTTTGTTAATTTGGACGCATTCTCTGTGTCCTCTGGTTAGTCTGGCTAAGGCTTTATCTATCTTGTTGATTTTTTCAAAGAACCAGCTTTTGGTTCTGTTGATTCTTTGTATAGTCCTTTTTGTTTCTACTTGGTTGATTTCAGCTCTGAATTTGATAATTTCCTGCCTTCTACTCCTCTGGGTGCATTTGCTTCTTTTTGTTTTAGAGCTTTTAGGTGTGCGGTCAAGCTGCTGACATATGCTTTCTCCTGTTTCTTTCTGCAGGCACTCAGAGCTATGAGTTTTCCTGTTAGCACAGCTTTCATTGTGTCCCATACATAAATTTGGGTATGTTGTACCTTTATTTTCATTAAATTCTAAGAAGTCTTTAATTTCTTTCTTTATTTCTTCCTTGACCAGGTTATTATTGAGTAGAGCTTTGTTCAACTTCCATGCATATGTAGGCATTCTTAGCTTATCATTATTGAAGACCAGTTTCAGCCCTTGGTGGTCTGATAGGATGCATGGGATTATTTCCATCTGTTTTTTTTAATCTGTTGAGGCCTGTTTTATGACCGATTATATGGTCAATTTTGGAGAAAGTACCATGAGATGGTGAGAAGAATCTATATCCTTTTGTTTTAGGATATAATGTTCTATAAATATCTGTTAAGTCCATTTGGTTCATGTCTTCCCTTAGTCTGTCCGCGTCTGTTTAATTTCTGTTTCCATGATCTGTCCATTGAAGAGAGTTGGGTGTTGACATCTCCTACTATTATTGTGTGAGGTACAATGTGTGCTCTGAGCTTTAGTAAGGTTTCTTTTATGTATGTAGGTGCCCTTGTATTTGGAGCAAATATTTAGGATTGAGAGTTCATCTTGGTGAATTTTTCCTTCGATGAAAATGAAGTGCCCTTCCTTATCTTTTTGATGACTTATGGTTGAAAATCAATTTTATTCGATCTTAGAATGGCTTCTCCAGCTTGCTTCTTCAGACCATTTGCTTAGAAAGTTGTTTTCCAGCCTTTTAATCTGAGGTAGTGGCTGTCTTTGTCTCTGAGGTGTGTTTCCTGTAGGCAGCAAAATGTTGGGTCCTCAGTGAATATCCAGTTTGTTAATCTGTGTCTTTTTATTGGGGAATTGAGTTCATTGATGTTGAGAGATATTAAGGAATTGTGATTGTTGCTTCCTGTTATATTCTTATTTGGATGTGAAAATATGTTTTTGTGCTTGTGTTCTCTTTATTTTGTTGTAAAACGATTAATTTCTTGCTTTTTCTAGGATGTGGCTTGCCTGCTTGTGTTGGGTTTTACCATTTATTATCCTTTGTAGGGCTTGATTTGTAGAAAGATTTTGTGTAAATTTGGTTTTGTCATGGAATATCTTGGTTTCTCCATCTATGTTAATTGAGAGTTTTCCTTGATACAGTAACCTGGGCTGGCATTTGTGTTCTCTTAGGGTCTGTATGACATCTGTCCACGATCTTTTGTCCTTCATATTCTCTGGTGGGAAGTCTGGTGTAATTCTGATTGGTCTGCGTTTATATGTTACTTGACCTTTTTCCCTTAGTACTTTTAATATTTTTCTTTATTTTGTGCATTTGGTGTTTTGACTATTATATGACGGGAGGAGTTTTTCTTCTGGTCCAATCTCTTTGGAATTCTGTAGGCTTCTTGTATGTTTATGGGCATCTCTTTCTTTAGGTTAGAGAAGTTTTCTTCTATGATTTTGTTGAAGATATTTACTGGTCCTTTGAGCTGTGAGTCTTCACTCTCTTCTATACCTATTATGCTTAGATTTGATTCTCTCATTGTGTCCTGGATTTCATGTATGTTTCGCGCCAGTAGCTTTTTCAGTTTTTCATTATCTTTGACAGTTGTGTTGATGATTTCTATGGAATCTTCTGCTCCTGAGATTCTCTCTTCTATCTCTTGTATTCTGTTGGTGATGCTTGTATCATGGGTCTATGTCTCTTCCTTTGGTTTTCTACATCTAGGGTTGTCTCCCCTTGTACTTTCTTTATTGCTTCTATTTCCATTTTTAATTCTTTCACCTGTTTGATTGTGTTTTCCTGTAATTCTTTCAGGGATTTTGTTTCTTCTCTATAGGCTTCTACTTGTTTATTTGTGTTATCCTGCACTTCTTAAGGGAGTTCTTTATGTCTTTCTTGAAGTCCTCCATCATCATGATCAATATCTTGGCACTTAAAAAAAAAGAAATGCTTGCCTGTTTAGATGGCATCAGAATTGCATGGGGTCTCTGGGGGAGTTACATAAAGTCATAGGAGGTAACAGAAGACATTATCTAAGTATTCCTCCCAGTTATTGATGGAGGAACACTTAAGGGTGAAGTTACAGTGGCTATGTTTGAGTTGTGAAAGAATGGATATGTCCCATTAGCTAAATGGATTCTTGAGCATACACTTTAGAATTTATATAAAATATATTTCTGTTACCTTAGGGAATACTGTACTTTCTCCAGTTATATAATTACTCAGAATTTCCTGGGAATATACCTTCTCTTAAGGTCTGATTTTATACCACTTATCACAGGTATTTGTTCTTCACTAGGCAGCCATTTGATTCACATTTGTCTCCACAGTACTTCAATGACTATGACAAGGGTTAAGGAGGAGTATTTCACTCACCACAGTTCTTCAAGGCCCAATTGCTGAGCCCTGTACAAGGAAGCACTCAATACAATGACTCATGTCATTCACTTCTCACGTCATGGAAAAAGACCTTCCAGAAACGGTATCTCCTCTCTCTCTCTCTCTCTCTCTCTCTCTCTCTCTCTCTCTCTCTCTGTGTGTGTGTGTGTGTGTGTGTGTGTGTGTGTGTGTGTGTTTAAAAACCATCTTGGCAGGAGTAGAAGATATTCTAAGGAGAGGAAATTTGCCTCTCTCTTTGTCTATCATCCTATTGAAATTTTATAGTGGTAGTTTCATGTCCACAGAAAGAAAAGGCCTGGTACCAGCCAGAGAAGGAACTTGGCTCTCGGGGAAAAAAGTTTTATATAAGTCTAAGAACTTGTCAAACCATATTGCAAAAGCAAATGGATCCAACACACCGATGAACCCACGATGGTTGATGTCACACATTGATCAGGACCACCTAGCTATACATATCTCTTGCTTTCCACATAAATCTAAATATCCTGTCAGGGCACTGGGAAGATGGACCTTTTTGTTCCTTTTCCCAATGTGGTTGTATCAAATTAACTCTATTCCTTTCATTGGCTATTGAATACAAGCTTAGTTTGTTAGAGCTGCCAGGACGCAGGCTCTGCACCAGAACAAACCCTTAAATGTTTTGTATTTTTTACTTTATTGGTGGAACTTGTATGAAAATCATCACATCTAGTTACTCAGTTCCCCTAAAACAATGCTGACTTAATTTAAGATTTGATTCCATATATTAAGTTGCATATGGAATAACCAATATAATAAATGCTCACTAGAATATCATATTTTGTAATGTTTACAAAATATTTGTGAATCATCTGTTGCCTGCAGTTAAAGTCCACATAGTAAGTTTCTCTTAGGAGAATAAGAGAAATGGTCAGTCATTCAGATAAATTTCTATAATTTCTACTTTTCTTTAGCTATCATGAAGGTGAGGCCAAAGTTGTGTTCCTTTTAAACAAAATTAGTGTATATGTGGCATTCACTCTCATCATTCCAATCAATTTTATTACTGTTTTATACAATCTTAGTAATTTAAAACAATTAAACAATTTAAAACAACCTTCTGTATTCTCATTATTTGTTATAAATGTTTTTGATGCAATGGACATGTAGGACTCTATATTTGAGTCAATTTGAATATAACTACATATACACAAAGACATGAACTACTTGCAAAGATGCCAGTATGATTTGAACTTCCAAGTTCAAAATATGTCTTAGCTTTATCAGGTATTAGAGTTATCTTTCAAGCAATTCTTAAAATCAATTAGTTAAAAAATAAAGTTGCAAGTCTTAGGAAGGCAATGTTAATTAGTAGGTTAATGCTAATACCGAAAGCCTCCTCTTCTTAAAGCAAAGAGCGGAGGCATGAACTGTATAATTCCCAAGGACTCTGCAATCTATGAGGTTTCATTTGAATATAGGCAGCATGAGGAAGTAGGTTGGAGATCTGCAGATATTTGCATGGTTTTCTTTCTGACAAACACAAATAGCTTAAGAAAATAAAAAGATCTAAACATTGCATCATGCTGAATGCAAATGAGCACAGATGAGAGCAAGCTTTGGCTGCAGGCCCTGTACTGCCTGCCAGGTCTTGTGACTCTCAAGTCAGGAACCAGAACCTTCCTTTCTCTCTGAAGTCTCATAGGAAATGATATTAGTCAAAGAAACTTACCTTAACTTCTCAACTTTTAATTACCTTTTTTAAAGTTAATTTTAAAAGGATAAATGAAGCTCCTGGTGGACAGGAAGATATACAGTATTCATGAGGGGTTACTTTCTATTTTTAGCTACTCAATCTGGAATACATGCCAAGGCATACAGAATTATGAATCACACAGCCAGAACAGCATTAAGTGGTATTAACCCTGTGTCCCTCCAACCTGAGAAGTTCAAAAAATTGAAAAAAGTTTTGTTTCAATGTCTAATGCCCAGCTTCACATCATCAACATAATCAGCAACTGAACAGTAAATGAAGAAGAAAGCTGTAGTCGCCATCACAGCTGTAGGCTTTCCTTTAAGATGATGATCCATGGAAGAATGAAATTTAAGATCACATTTTAATGATGAATGATTAATTTAATGCTAAAAGAGATCTTTACATACCAAATTCATTCCCAATATTGAGAACCCATTAACAAAAAGCTAAACACAGAGGGTTTAGAAGGAGGAAAGGAAAGGGAGAAATGTTGTAATTATATTTTAATCTCCAAAAAATGTTTTTTTAATCATGTTAAATAAAGAAGAGGAAAAGTTTCCACCATTCAGCTTCTTCTTGCCTCTGTATTCCCAGATCCAGCCACATTTGAAGTTGCAGGCAAGAGCTTGCATTTCGAGAGGAAATGAACAGGTGTAGGGTATAGTGTTTGCTTTCATGTTGCTGTGATAAAATACTGGACGAAGACAAATTAAGAAAAAAAAGAATTAATTTTTGTCTCATGGTTTCACAGGGTTCAGATCAAGATTGCTTGGCCCCATGTAATTATGTGAAATATCATGGTGCAGCAGCAGAATGAAGCAAAAGGCAGGTGCTTACACCACAGAAGACGAGAAAGGGACAGAGACTGAAAGTGGCCGGAAAAACGTAAGCCAAGAACCTGCCCGTCAAGGCCTACTGGCTCTAGGTAAAACCCACTTCTCAAGTTTCCAAAACAGCACCAGCAAATGGAGAGGAAGTTCAGTACATGAACTTTTAGCAGGGCTCTGCACACTCAGTCCACAGCCATGGCTGTTAGTGGGGCCCTTCACACTCAGTCCACAGCCATGGATGTTAGTGTGGCCCTGTACACTCAGTCCACAGCCATGGATGTTAGTGGGGCCCTACACGCTCAGTCCACAACCACAGGTTTCAGCAATCATTTGGTTTTCATTTTAAAAATATATAAATTTGGGTGTGGTGGAGAAAAGGGGGCTTTCTTGCCTTCTCTTTCAACTCCAGTTTGCTTTCAGATGTGCCTGCTATCACCCTTGTATGTGAGCTGGAACTTTGCCCTAGTGCTCTGGCCCAGACAGGAAGAAGGTGAGCGAACACATGGGGATATAACTGCTTCTCTAGAGAAAATGCAAGGAAAAACACCTATAACAAAACAAAGCAGTTTTGAACTTTGGGAGGATAGAGGATTTTTTTTCATCTCATAGGATACTATTTTATATAGTAACTTTTGAAACCCAATATAATCTTGAAGCTCTCACATTTAAGAGGACAACATTCTGTTTGAATCTGCTAACAGTAGTGATAGTGAACTGTCAGGCTCTTGTGATTCCTTAATGAAAATATACCAGCAAAGACTGCACGCCTCTCCCAGGACCTGCAAGGCTGAACTGGAGCTGCTTTCCAAAAGAGATGGCATAGGTAAAATGTAATCCCTCCAGGGCATTCAGTGTCTCCGCCCTGACTAAGACGTCTAATCCTTCCATGCTAGGCCACAGCACAAGTACCTATGTCATTTTTCTTTTGCATAAACTTCCAAGGCAGAATCTTTCTGGTTAAAAACTCCCTCCATTCTCATTCACTCAGCTTGGCATCTAAGATAAACACATTTTGATGTTGCTAAAAGAAATCTCACTAACTTGCTTCCTGCAAGTGCAGAATTTATTATGAGAAACTTGACCTAAGCATTTTTATAGACTTTAAGAAGATTTGGCCAACCAAATAAAAATTGTCAAATGAATGCAATGGGAATATGCCAGATACTCAAAACAACAGTCTGTTCTAATGGTAATTTAGAATCCACTAACTACTAGAATCCCTGCAAAATTAATCCAAATACTACTAAACCCAGTTCTCTTTGCCTGGACGAGAGAGCTTTCTGCTTCTGGCTGAATTTAAATCTCTGTTGTAACGGTGCCTGAGAGTTTGACCATAGGTTTAGAAGAAAGGTCTAGAAGTTAAAAGTATTCATTGTGTTTGGACCTTCCCGCTACCATATGTCTAAAACATATTCAAGCCCAGATCCTGGGATCTCAGCTGTTTCCACACGGTCCCCACATGTTTTCCTCCTTTGTCTGTCTCTCCTTTCCTTCCTACTTTATCTTTTAATATGTCAGCAGTAGCTTTGATGTAGAATGTACATTTTACCCTTGCTTAGATTAGAATTTTTACCAAGGCAGTTCAGATATCTGTATTAGAAAATAAATTGTCCACCAAATGTATTCCTTTAAAAATTACTAATAAAGGCTCTAATAAAACATGAACTGAACATACACATTAAGCTTTTATACCTAGCTTCTGTTACTAACAATAATGACCGGTTGGTCATTTAATAAATGCTTTAAAATGCTTATGCAGAAAAAAGCACTGAATGGATAGAGGAAAAAAACTCTTTTCACAGTATTAACACATTCAGATTCTTTGTCATTCATTCAGACTGATTTGCCATGACAATTTTCATCCTCATTATTATGCAATTAGCTGTTTAAAATCACTAACACGGGTATCCTGAAGGCCTCATACAAAATTAACTTCAATTATATTCAAATACAGAGTTTAGCATAGTCACTGTCCCTAGAAAGAAATCACATGATTGTCCTAATTTTCCAAGTTAACAAGAGTCTTGCCTTATCGTGTATTTCCATTGTTATTACTAATTCACATTGGCAGCCAAGAAATAACATAACAGGAAACATAATAACATTTTACAATAGAGTTTATAATTAGGACTCAAAACATAAGATTTCTGCAGAAGGAAAAATTCCCTGGCAGGATCAAACATTTCATTCTAGTCTGAGCCCTGTCACCTTTCCCTGACATCCTATGCAAATGAAGTCTCCAATTCCCAGAAAGCTAAAAATTTTAATAGTGTTTCCCATTCTTCCAGTCACTGTGGGAGACAAAAGGAGAGAACTGGATTAAGGGCAGGCAGTGTGGACTCAGAATCCAGTCATGAAGGTTAACATATAAATGAAACCCCTGTTTAATGCATAAAACTTAACAAAATCTTGTTTGCCAGTCTGTCAGAGTCTATCATAGAACAGAGGTGCTGAAGAGACATCATTGACTTCTGACCACAGCTACTATAGAACATGCACATTGCACCCATTGTGGGTCGCATGAGACTGTCGCACATGTGATAGCACGAAATAGTACTTAAAGAAAAATAAGAAGACCTCCCCCCTTGGCAATGGGCCAAGAGACACCTTGTTGGTGGTGGTATTCTTCTATCAGTCAGGATCAGAGCAGATGGCAGTTCATCCTAGCTTAATGCCTAGCTTCATAGCCAAAGTTCTCATGCCTAGAATACACAAAAATCAAATGCAGGCAGCAGAGTGCAGGAGGAGGAAGACAGACAGAGACCTATGGCCCCTGTGGCCAGCCTTCATTAGAACACACTATAATTTGCGACTGTGTGGAAGTTAGATGGAAGAGAAAGAGAAGTGGAACAGCATTTTGAAGAGAGAAAGAACTGGATACTCAAAGGTGAAGAGGAGTAGCCTGTTATGAGTGGCCATCTCTGACACCTGAGGCTATGGTGAAGGTTTCCCCTGAGCTGCCACTGATGGCCATGTCGGATTACAAAGCAGCAGGGGTTGCTGTCAATGTCTATGGCTCATATTACAACTACAGAAAATGTGACCACATGAATATCCAGGGGTTGCACAGAACCGGCTCCACCCCTCACTGGCTGCTTGAACTATTGAGAGCTGTCCCTGAGCCTTGCCCAGTCAGCACAGTGAAGATGGTGGTGTAGGTAAGCTAGTTCAGAGTGCATGAGTGCGGCAGAGCTGACCCTGTCACTTGTGTGCTCTGTGGCACAGGCACAAAGCTGATGCTACCTCCAGCAGTCAGGAAAGCTGCCTACGGGGTCATGAGCTTTGGAACACTAGCTCTGTTCTTCATTAACTTTGGCACTCGGGAGAGCAGACTCTGAACCTTCCCTGGTCAGCACAGTAGTACTGGCTCTGGTCAAGGGAGAGTGGATGACCAGCCCCGAGGCCAGATTGAGGGAAAGATGGCCCCAGCACTAGTCTGCTGTGAGGTGGGGGAGGTGCAAGTGTGATTCCCACTCCCCACCTACAGCAGCTGGGAGAACTTGACCTGGTGAGAGCAGGTGATTTGGCCCTATCACACTCAGGAAAATGGGCCCAGAACCCTGACTGGGCAGCTCAGGGGAGCTAGCTTTGTGTGGAGGGGGTACAGGTAAGCCAGCCCCAAGCATATGAGATCAGGAGACCTGCCCCTGCCTCCTATATTGGGTTGCCTTGACAGAACAGTGCTGGTAAGCTCAACCTGGTGATATGGCTAAGGGACAGTTTAGTGACCTGACCAGCTAAGCTACCACCCAGACCCAGAACCAGATCCAGGGTTCTGAATTGTCCCACCCCAAAATCTATAGCATTTGCAAACAGGATGTGTTAAAAAGGCCAGCCCTGCTGATCCAAAGCTGCAGGATTTCCATGACATGGCAATACCAGGATAACCAGGAGAAGTTCTGATCAGGATCTGCTAATGATGGTGTCCAGACCAGAGACTCATTGCAATGAACATTTTCAAATAAAGATGTGTGGACAGAGAAAGATACTGTGGGACACACTGTGACACACTACAGTTTTCATTATGTTTTCTATGCTTTGCTGCTGTGTTGTTTGCTTGTTTGTGTGTTTTTTATTTTGGGAGGAAGGTTACAAGGGCGAAGGTTGGATATAAGGGGACAGGGAGATGAGTAGGACTAGGGCATGTGATATGAAACTCACAAAGAATCAATTAAAAAAAAAAGTGTTCTCCAACCCATGTAGCTCAGTGCAAGAATAACTGTTGAGCATGCATGAAGCCTCTAGAAAAGGTGGAAAGAGGAGGAGGGGCACTAAGAAGAGTGAGCTGGAGGAAATGCAGTTATAACATGCTTGTTTAGCAAAGAACAACTTGAGTTCAATACACAGAGCTCATTAAAAAAAAATTGGTCATAGTGGTGGACTCATAATCCTTGTGCTGAGTGCTAGAACTAGCAGATGTATAAGCCCCGAAAGTGGAAAGACCCTCTGACCACCATGCACATGGGAAGGGGGGAGAGAGGGAGGGAGGGAGGGAAGGACAAACGGAGGAAAGGAGGGACAAAGGGAGAAAGAGGATAAGAGAGAGACTGCCTTTATTTTTCTCTCTCTTATTCTCTCTTTCTCACTCTCTCTCCCTCCCTCAATTGCTACAAAGTGGTAGAAGGAATCCTGCAACACAAAGAATGAACTATACAACACAGAGACAAACTTTCCAGGAAACAGAAATTTAGCTCCATGGGCAACACAAGAAATGTTTTTTTCTATCATATTGATTTCTGATGGAAGTTTCTAAAATAAACTACCACCCCACACGCTGTTTTACTCACCCTTTGCTGACAACTACAATGTTAGAAAGCATCTGTATCTTATTCATTAATGCTATAATTATGTCTCCACTTTCTACATTCTTTTTTATTTCCTCTTGGCATTAGACTATGACTTCTGTTTACCAATAAATTATAATTTCTACCAGCTTCTAGCAGAATTACCTTTCTTGTAAATTTGTGAGTTTGATCATCTTGGGGAAAGATAATTCAATTTTATACCATAGTATCACCTAGGTACTTTTGAATTAAATAAAATTTTAAGACTAAAAACAAGTATACTTTATAAATAAATTAAATATCTTCATTTAAACACATCACTAATAGGAAATATAGTTTCCCATATCTTTTATAATATCATGAGGGTATCAGAAATTCGAGTTACTTAGCACTTCTCATAATAAAATAAAAGGAACATTCAAGTTCAATTTCTATTTCCTATGTTTGGGGATGTATGTAAGTGTGTGTACATGTATGCATACACACATAAATTTATGTTAAGCAAATATCATTGCAGTAAGATGACTGTAGTATGTTAGCTTCTGAAAGGACCATTAATTCATAGATTGGAGGCCAAGAAGGACTTAGTCATGAACCAACTCTGCAGAGCCTCACTAACACTGCCTTTGGGCTGTGCAATGCTGACCTCCACTCTAACACACCTGCTTCCTTATTGGTCTTTCCATCTGGCTTGGCATCTAAAAAGAAAAGGTCCCACCACTTTCCATCTGTTTAAATTCTTAAACAAAAGTTCCTTTTCACAGACCAGTAGTGAGCGTTTCTTTTCTATTTCAACCTTTGGTTGTACTTCCTTTTAAACAGAGAAGCCAGCATTTTCAGCACCATGTCTGACCAGGATCTCAAAATCCTCCCTCCTCCACCTCCTCCTCCCCTGCCCCCCACTCCAGGCTGTCTCAGATTCTTTGTCTGTCTCTGCTCTCGCTATTGCCTAGCAGCATTCTCAATGGCCTCCTCTAGAGATAGCCAGCAGTTTTAAATGGCAGTGTAAGCTTTACTGCTGAATATTCTGAGCTTCAGTCAAAGATAAAGCATTGGCCTTTCCTTTATATGAAACAGTATGCTGGACAGTGGCAGGGAATTGGGATGCAGTGTTGCATTACAAATGCAATTTTAACCAGTCTCTCAAATTTGAAATAACTTAACTTAGTCAAATTAGTAACTAAGGAAAAGTGAAACTAAACCTAACAGTCACACGTGTTCTCCACCATGACCCTGGTATGTTTCAGTGGAAATTTAGAACTGAGAGATAAGAAAATTTGGATCTATTCCTAACTTAAATCTGATCGCCAGGATCATTCCAGATTCTATTTCACTATTTTTGTATTTTCAATTCAGCATGCAATGAAAGTGAGTTTGGGCAAGAAGCTTTAGGCATTGCAAATTGAAAGTCAACAACCAAAGAAATGTCTTCTTCTTTTTTTTTTCAGACTTATATATTTTTTATTTGTGCATTTTTTTACTTTACAAAATTGAATGAAATCATGCAGTGCATGTCCTTCAGTGAATTAACTTTCACACTGTATCTAAAGAAATGTCTTCTATGTATTGGCGCTAATATCACTCTTATGCCCCGAGACTTTACTCTCAGACTTTTTGTTTTGTTTTTACAAGTTCACCAAAGGATACAAAAGATATCTAGTGTAATTATCCCATTCAAAAACTAGGAAATAAGATAAAAATATTAATTCTATAAACAGGTCAGCCTTAGAATTCTATTAATTCTGGTTTGGATCCAGAAAGTGAGTCTAGACATACTCAGTTTCATTAACGAGCCTTATTATTAAACTCTATCACTTTGTTTGATGTATTACCAAACATTCTTGCAGAGCAGAACAGTTAAGGAAAAATAACTGCTGGCTTGATTCTTTATTTATAATGTGTGTGAAATTTGGCAAAGCAGGAAAAAAATGAACACATAGTTAATTAAACACAGGGAGAAAATACCAGCATACACTTTGTGGATGTTTGGCTCTGCTGCCCAGTACCTGCTTACAGACACCAAAGACAAAAACTTGGCACAAAATGGCCTCCTGTCTAGACAGAACAAACACCTTTCTTACCTTAGAAGGCACCAGGACATAGAGTAGGTATATCTGTATGTGATCTTATAAATTCCATTTTGATTTAGGAGAAAAAGAAAACAATATCATTTTCCCTGACCAAAGTATTTAATTATATTAGTCATTTTAGATATACAAGAAATTCAATAAACCCAAACTGAGCCTGTACCAGTGCACCTATCAGACTTATCAGGCCAAATAGAGGACGAATGCAGGGTATGCACTGCATGTTGGAGTGTGTAATTCTGACAATTCTCAAATTAGTCTTGAGATCTGTGTGTTGCCATGAAAGAGTGAGAAAAATATTCCTACCACTTCCGACATCTGAAAGGCAGTGTAGAGGTACAAACAGACTATCTTAAGTAAAGGGATGCAGTTTCTGAGGAGAGAGCAAGGAGCAAGGAGCCAAAAGATTCTAGACAAAACTCTTCTTTGTCAGGAATGCCTAAAGAACTCTGAAGCCTTCTGGGACAGCATTGTTTGTGTTTGGTATTATTTGGGAGGTGTTTTATTGGTTTATTTTGTTTTACCTACCCCAAAACTTATCTGTGCTCATCTAGAATCAAAGGCCTTTATGGTACTTCTAAAAATAAACAATAAGAAGAAAGCATATTTTTATTTTTCTTCTCTCAAATTCATGCCCTAAAGAAATACCTAACAATTTTGAATAGTGAAAGAATTGTTTTTTATAAAGTGATACTGATATAACAGTAAGATATAACTCCCATTTACCCATACATAACCTGACATCCAAACAACAGTGTGTAGAGAAGAACCTTGGAGTGGTTGCCTATGGTGATGATGCTTTTCTTTGTCACTGATGTATTTGTGTTCATTTCATACTTCCCAACTCAACAAATAAGATAGGTAAGTCTAAGTCCTGCCTCAGTGGTGAACTCATGTGTTTTCAGGGCTAAGCTACATCTTACTCACGGAAGACCTATGAGATTTTTTTTAAAATCCAATAAAAAATGCAAGGTGCCACTCACTCATCTCCAAAATTTTAATCCAGAATGTCTCCTGTCTAAAGGAAATACAGGGACAAAGAGTGGAGCAGATACTGAAGAAAAGGTCATCCAGAGACTGCCCCACCTGGGAATCCATCCCATGTGCAGATACCAAACCCAGACACTATGCTGATGCCAAGAAGTGCTTGCTGACAGGAGCCTGATATATCTGTCTCCTGTGAGGCTCTGCCAGAGCTGACCAATACAGATGCTGATGCTTGCAGCCAATTGTTGGACTGAGCACGGGACCCCAGTGGAGGAGTTAAGGGAAAGACTAAAGGAGCTGAAGGGGTTTGCAACCCCATAGGAAGAACAACAGTATCAACCAACCAGGCCAGCGAGAGCTCCCAGGGACTAAAGCACCATCCCAAAAGTACACATGGAAGGACCCATGGCTCCAGCTGCATATACGAACAGAGGATGGCCTTATCTGGCATCAATGGGAGAGGAGGCATGGGGTGGCAGGCTGTGAAAGGTACCCTGATTCCTGGTCGAGATAGGTCGAATCCCTGGGGACCCTAAAAGGGATGGCAGGCTCATTCCCAGACTCCCAGATCAAGGCCTCACTAGCTGCAGCCCCCTCCCCCTCAAAACAAACCCCTATAGAGAGGTTTGAGACATACCAGTCATGTAGAACAATGCCCCAAGCCCCTTCTCCACAGATAAGGATGTGACCACAGGCTCAAGACAGATCAGCCTTAGAAACAGGACTATACCCCAGAATATGTATATGAGGTATTCCCAAGCTCTCAGGCCAAACAATAGAAAGTAGCTGTTGTCAGACACTGACTCATCCAAAAAACTGTATTTAAGAGTTGTGTTCAAAATTAAAAGTGGGCAGGAATTATTCCATCATCTGAGAGCTTCTGTCATAAGAGCTGTAACACAGCTGCTTGAGGAAAAGGTCTGCTTTCTCTCTGAAATCACTGCCAGAAGATCCCCCGAACCCCACACCACTAGCTAGTCAGTCTCCTGCTAGTTCAGGCAGACCAAGCAACCAGCAGCTGAGGCAGCAGAAGCAGTCCGTCTTTCCCAAACCTACCACCTAGCTGGGTGAGAGATTGCTATACAGAGCTCCCTCTAAACCTCACCCCCCCCCCAGAGACCTACAGGGGCCCTTGGTCTTGTGAAGGCTCAATGCCCCAGTGTAGGGGAATGCTAGGGACGTGAGGCAGGAGTGGATGGGTGGGTGGATGAGTACCTTCATAGAAGCAGGGGTGATAGAGTACGGGTTTGCAGAGGGGAAACCCGGAAAAGGGATAACATTTGAAATGTAAATAAATAAAATATCCAATTTTTAAAAAGAAAAGAATAAAAAATGTCCTGGTCTTTCCTGCTACCTATCAAATCCTGTCATACACATTTCCTTCTTTGTGAAGTCAAGAAATGGAAGGAGATGAATGGTGAGGCCAGGGACAGAACGAAAATCTAGCAGACAACATGGTGGTCAATAGTGGCCAGCACATTTACAGACTAATTAAGAATGGTTAACTTAAAACAACTAACAGACTAACATCTTGAGAATGAAATAATATAGAATTTCAGCTAAATCTAGAAATGGATCAGGACAGGGAGGTTTTGTTATGTAGAGTGACAACACATGCTTATTTAATCTTACAACAAAGTTTGGGACAGTTTTTCCATGTGTATGTGGACTGGTTTTTAAAATAAATGAAATAGCAACAAAAAACTAATAAAAATGGAGCAACTAATGTATCATGAATGTTGTTTAAGATATGTATCTTTCAGCGAGCAGTGGTGGTGTATGCCTTTAATCTGAACACTCAAGAGGCAGAGGTAGGCAGATCTCTGTAAGTTCAAGGCCAGCCTGGTCTACAAAGCAAGTTCTAGGACAGCCAGGACTACACAGAGAAACCCTGTCTCCTGTCTTGAAAAAAAAAAAAAACCAAAGAAACAACAACAAAAACCAACCAAACAGGAAGACTTTGAGTCTTTAATTAGAATACTAAATACTAGAATAAGAAAACATTGGTGAATTAACCTTACAATGCCTTGTCTTTCTGATGACTTCTAAGCATAACCCTTAGCTGAGAATCCAGTACAAGCCAGTCAGAGGGTGAGCATGAGAACTGTGCAGCTGAGAGGGAGTGACAATAGGAAGGTACCACACTCAGCAGCTATTGCTGCTGCCATGTTGGATTGCTTGTTTTGCTTTATTTTATTTTATTCTTGTTCTTTTTTTGAAATTGTATCTTTTTACACAGCTCAGGTAAACTTTGAACTTGTGGCAATTCTCCTGCCTCTGTTTCCTAAAGGTTGGGATAGATGTGAGCCTGTATGTTATTGTTACTAGAATAACATATGCAATTGGAAATCAATATGAGCAGAGACAAAGCACATAGCATGCAATGTAAAATACACTAGTCATTACTGATAAAATCAAGATTCTATTTCTAGGCCTTTTTCTTAACAGAAAGGAATTTGTTATTTAGAAATCTATACATCTCATGTAAGGTATCTAATGCAATGATTAGAACAATTTAAAAAATTGAATTACTAGTATACAAAGACACAGGGAGAAAGATGTTGAGCTAATACTAAAGGCATACTGTAGGGCATATTATAATGATCAGAAAGCAGAGAACTGAATTTATCCATAGAAACTAAAACATAATGTAACAAACTAAGAGAGATTCTTGGCAAGATCCCCAGATTCCTGCTTACATACACTCCAAGTGTGTCAAAATCCTCTAGATGTAAATTTAACATCTAATATATATATATATATATATGTATATATGTATATATATATGTATGTATGTATGTATATACTTACTTTGTAGTAGGAAATAGAAAATAAATTTAAGGTAGAAAATCTTTATTACATTCTGATTCCTTAGTTCTTAACTGTTTTTAATGTTGAGCCCCCAAACAGAACCTGTAACAAAGACAGAGGCTGTCAATATCATATGCAAAGAAAGTAACAGAGACGCAGGTACCTAGAATCCCTCAAGCATTGTAGCCCTGTAGCTGTGGAAAAACAACATTGACAATAACTGTGGTGGGAGGCAGGATTCTAACATGCCCTGGAGATCGTCACCTTTACTGTTTACACTCTTCCTTTGAGTGTGAGAGAGACCTATGACAAGGGTAGGACAGGTACTTGCTCAGGTTCTACTACGTGACAGCAGAGATGAGCCAGTTACCCTCTTGATTAGATTTTTGTATATACACTGAAGAGTGCTTTCTCAACAGCTTTGGAGATGTAAGTTGTCATAGTATGTACGGACCATGTGGCTCAGACCTGAGTACAGCTATAGGCCAGGGACTAACAAGAAAAGAGTCGCAAAGAACTGAATTCTATTAATGGTGTAAATGAGCTTGGAAGAGAGCCATGTGCTCCAGATGAGAATCATGGGGGCTGGATCATGGCCTGCTGCAACTGAGTCCTAAAAGCAGAGGCCAGGCTCAACCACTGAACACTGAACTATGACATACTTGTGCTGTTTCATGTTGATGGGTTGATAGCAATCTCGAACCTGGCACAAAGAACTTCCTGACACATGAACATCCACTTGTCATGGCATCTTCAACTATTTGGGAAACCTCTGTTATGAGTTTTAATTGTCTAGATGTGCCTAGAATAGATAAGTTTCAATATAAGCCACAATCCTTGTTTCCTAATCAGTCTTGCTCAAATATATAATCTTCTGTTATGCTCTAAGGAAGATTTCCAAATTCTCATTAACTTTCTTCATAGCCACCATGCTAATGAAGAAAAGAAAGTGGATTAAATGATTCACTAAAGAACATTTTTCCATGCAAGTTCCAAGATTGAAAATCTGAGCTTTTCCCTGCAATAATAAGTGCTTATACAAGACATAAAAGTTTTGTACCTTGGCATCATGGCTCAGACCTAATCTCAGCACTTGGACGATAATTTGGATAGGCCAAGGGGAAATTTACAGTGCTTCATTTAATGAAAAATTCAAAATAGTTTCAATTTGAGAAGAAAAAAGTCATATGCTAATATTACTAAGATTCATGCTAAGAATGAATCTTCTATTTATAAAGTTGTAAGGAAGAAGAAAGCCATGTCAACCTGCTCCCACATCTCAAACTGCATGAAGTTGATAATAGCTTAGCTACAAAGAACATTTTTCATTAATAAATGAATTGTATGTAAAGGCAATCAAAGACTATGTAGGGTCCAGGATTTCTTCATGGTTTAGGCATTAGCCACAGAACTTAGAACTTACTATCTGTAGACGATGGGGAACTACTACTGTACAGTAAGCCTGGAAGTTGATTATACAAACACATTTCTTTAAACATGAACTATGACAATCCTTTTTAATGTTTTTAAATGTAAATATATTCCACTGTTTTTAATCATTACATATTCTTCGGTAACAAATATTAACTTGAGATTTTAATCACAGAAGATTTTTGGTGCATTTTACTTTATGCTTTCATATAGCACAGCACTATAAAACTACATGATACACAGAGTTCAAGTGTAAGGACCAGAGTTCTGATCCCTAGCACCTCACACAGAAAATGATCTAGGCAAAGTTGCTTATACCCTATAATCCCAACACAGATAGGCAGAGACAAGAGGATCCTGCACCTTGCTGGCCAGCTATATTTGCTGATGGAAACTCCAATTTCAGTGAGGCATTCTGTCTCTAAGCATAATGTAGAAGCAATAGAAGAAGACAAACCATTGACCTTTGGCTTCTGTGCATTCATATGGACATAAATATTCATATACATACATGCATACATATTATACATATAAACACAAATATAAAACAACTACACATTCGTAAAGTCCACATTAACATTAAAGCAAAATGATGTGGAAACAGGGTCACACTGTGTAGCCCAGACTGACATCAAATTAATGGCAATCCTATTACTTGAGGTTCCCAATTGCTAGATTATAGGCATTCACCATCATGCTTGGGAAAATAATAGAACAGTTTTAAATACCTTTTCAGATTACAAGACATAGTTTTGTAAACATTAGTAGTCTGATATGTAAATTTTAATGATAGTATCACCAAAGAGCCAGAAATAAATAAATAAATAAATAAATAAGAGCAAAGACTATCAAGGCTAGTCCCACAGTCTTTCAAAATAATTTAATATGGTTAAAAACCATAAGTAATATGTAATTGATGGTTAAATTCAAGGAAGAATTTAATCATATTTTTTCTGACTCTTTGAACTTCCACTGAACATTTACCTCTATTTTTCAATGAGTTATTATTTGAGAAAACAAAAGTAGTCTCAAGCTACCCATCCCTACCTACAATCATATAAAAATAAAATGTCACAATGCCTAGAGAAAGATTCAAGCTAAGTACCTGATTCTTTTCCCTAAGCATTGTTATAACTAAGAAAAAAAAGACTCTTCATTAATGTAGAATAGTCTAAAGCATAATATTGGGCCTTCAAATATATCTTTAGAGAAACCAGCAGTGGAATTGAAATTCTACATGTTCAATGCTCAGATAAATGCATGTCATGTGCAGTATCAAACATGAAACTGTTAGTTATGTTTGTTGTAGATTTCCTAAGCTCTTTTTATTTACTTATCCTATCATCTATACATTCATTCATTAATTGACACGTGCAAGCACTGCACACTTGCTAATGATCTATTTGTATCAAGTATATAATCTGTTCAACCATTACATCTATAGTTCACCAAAAATAGAATGTGACACATATTTTGAAATGTCTACAATACATATTTGAGGTACTGTGTTACAGTCTAAGGAAAAAAATGTTTAATGCAACTTAATATTCCTAAAAGTGGGCTGACAACTTGGCCCAGGGTAGAGCTGGCACTATAGATCCCTCCCACAACCAGAGAAAGCTTGCATAGGTGTTCCTACACAACCAGGCTCACAACAGATCACAGGAGGGACAGAATCCATTGAGGGACAGCAAGACCAATTAACATTTGAGATAACCAAATGGTGAGAATCAAGTGCAAGAACATATGCAACAGAAACCAATGCCACTTGGCACTATCAGAACCCAGCTCTCACACCTCAGCATGCCCTGAATATTCTAACACACCTGAAAAATGAGATTCTGACTAAAATCCCATCTCATAAAGATGATGAAGAACCTAAAGGAGGACTTTAATAACGCCCTTAAAGAAATTCAGGAGAACACAGATAAACAGGTAGAAGTTCTTAAAGAGGAAACAGATAAATCCCTTAAAGAATACAGAAAAACACAACCAAACAGGTGATAGAATTGAACAAAACCATCTAGGATCCAAAAATAGAAATAGAAATAATAAAGAAAACATAAAGAAAGGCAACCATGGAGATGGAAAACCTAGGAAAGAGATCAGAAGTTACAGATGTAAGCATCACCAACAGAATAATACAAGAGATAAAAGAGAGATCTCAGATGTAGAAGATACTATGGAAGATAGTAGCATAAGAGTCAAAAAATAGAAAAAGTGCAAAATGCTCCTAACCAAAAACATCCAGGACATTCAGAAAACAATGAAAAGACCAAACCTAAGAATAATAGGGCTAGAGGAAAGCAAAGATTCCCAACTTAAAGGAACAGTAAATATCTTCAACAAAATCAGAAGAAAATCATAGAAGAAAACTTCTCTAACCTAAAGAAAAAGATGACCATAAATGTACAAAAAGCCTACAGAACACCAAATAGATTTTCCTCATGTTAATACACAGAAGAAAGAAAGAATAGTAAGGGGAAAAGGCCAAGCAACATAAAAAGGCAAACCTATCAGAATTATATCAGACTTCATAACAGAGACCCTAGAAGTCAAAGATCTTGGTCAGAGGTCATACAGGCTCTCTGCTTCTTCCTGCTCCAAAGATAGCGGCATCTTCTCCTGCTGTGCCAGTCTCGTCTCATAGACAAGATGGCGAAGGTTGGTGTGAACAGATTTGGCCGTATTGGGCGCCTGGTTACCAGGGCTGCCTTCTGCTCTGCATCTGGCAAAGTAGAGATTGTTGCCATCAACGACCACTTCATTGACCTCAACTACATGGTCTACATGTTCCGTCCGGTATGACTCTACCCATGGCAAGTTCAACGGCACAGTCAAGGCTGAGAATGGGAAGCTTGTCATCAACGGGAGACCCATCACCACCTTCCAGGAGCGAGATCCCGCTAACATCAAATGGGGTGACTCTGGTTCTGAGTATGTAGTGGAGTCTACTGGCATCTTCACCACCATGGAGAAGGCTCCCCTGAAGGGTGGGGCCAAAAGGGTCATCATCTCCACCCCTTCCGCTGATGCCCCCATGTTTGTGATGGGTGTGAACCACGAGAAATAAGACAACCCCCTCAAGATTGTCAGCAATGCATCCTGCACCACCAACTGCTTAGCCCCCCTGGCCAAGGTCATCCAGGACAACTTTGGCATCATGGAAGGGCTCATGACCACAGTCCATGCCATCACAGCTACTCAGAAGACTGTGGATGGTCCCTCTGGAAAGCTGTGGCATGATGGCTGTGGGGCAGCCCAGAACATCATCCCTGCATCCACTGGTGCTGCCAAGGCTGTGGGCAAGGTCATCCCAGAGCTGAACGGGAAGCTCACTGGCATGGCCTTCCATGTCCCTACCCCCAATGTATCCATTGTGGATCTGACATGCCGTCTGGAGAAACCTGCCAAGTATGATGACATCAAGAAGGTAGTGAAGCAGGCGTCCGAGGGCCCACTAAAGGACATCCTGGGCTAAACTGAGGACCAGGTTGTCTCCTGTGATTTCAACAGCAACTCCCACTCTTCCACCTTTGATGCTGGGGCTGGCATTGCTCTCAATGACAACTTCGTAAAGCTCATTTCCTGGTATGACAATGAATACGGCTACAGCAACAGGGTGGTGGACCTCATGGCCTACATGGCCTCCAAGGAGTAAGAAACCCTGAACCACCCAGCCCAGCAAGGGTCTGAGAGCAAGAGAGAGGCCCTCAGTTGCTGAGGAGTCCCCATCCCAACTCAGCCCCTAACACTGAGCATCTCCCTCACAATTCCATCCCAAACCACATAATAACAAGAGGGGCCTAGGGAGCCCTCCCTTCTCTCTTGAATACCATCAATAAAGTTCGCTGCATCCACACACACACACACACACACACACACACACACACACAAAAAAAAAAAAAAAAAAAAAAAAAAAGAGGTCATACAGACACTAAGAGAGCAAAAAGACCAGCCAAGGCTACTATACACAGCAAAATTCTCAATCACCATAGATGGAGAAAATAAGATATTACATGACAAAACCAAATTTAAACAATATCTCCACTAACCCAAACTTACAGAGGATAATAGAAGGAATACTCCAACACAAAGAGAAAAACTATACCAAAAAGAAAGGAAGAAAGAAAGAAAGAAATCATCTCACAACAAACTCAAAAGATAAAAACAACACAAGCACAATACCATCACTAACAAGAAAAATAAAAGGAACCAACAATCATTGGTATTTAATATTTCTCAACATCAATGGGCTCAATTCCCCAATAAATAGGCTGGATATGTAAACAAGACTCAGCATTTTGTTGCATACATCAGTGATAAAGACAGACACTACTTCAGACTAAAAGGCTGGAAAAATTTTTCCAAGCAAATGACCCCAAGAAAGAAGCTGGAGTAGTCATTCTAATGTCCAATGAAATAGACTTCCAACCAAAAGTTATCCAAAGAGATGGAGAAGGATACTTCACACTCATTAAAGGAAAAATCTACCAAAACAAACTCTCAATTCTGCATATCTATGCCCCAAAGGCAAGGGTACTCACATTTGCAAAAGAAACACTACTAAACATTAAAATACACAATGATCCTCACACAATACTGGTGGGAAACTTCAACACCCAACTCTCACCAATGGACAGATCAATGCAAACAGAAAGTAAACAAAAATACATTGGAACTAACAGACATAAGAACTAAATGGATTTAACACTTATCTACAGAACATTTCACCCTAAAGCAAAAGAATATACCTTCTTCTCAGCCCATCATGGTACCTTCTCCAAAATGGACCATATAATCTGACAAGAAACAAGGCTCGACAGATACAAAAAGATTGAAAGGTGCATTCAATAAGATCACCACAGACTAAACTTGTCCTTAATAACAACAAAAACAACAGAAAGCCCACATACTCATGCAAACTTAATAACTCTCTCTTCAATGATAACTTGGTCAGGAAAAAAAGAAAGAAATTAAAGACTTTCTAGAAGTTGATTAAATGAAGTCATAGCATACCCAAACTTTTGGGACACAATGAAAGCAGTACTAAGAGAAAAATTCATAGCACTGAGTACCTTCAAAAAAAGGTTGGAGAGTTCCTACACTAGAACTTAATAGCACATCTGAAAGCTCTAGAAGGACATATCCAAGAGGAAAGATGGCAGAAAATAATCAAACTCAGGGCTAAAATCAACCAATTAGAAACAAAGAGAATAATACAAAGAATCAACAAAATTAAGAGCTGGTTCTTTGAGAAAATCAACAAGATAGATAAACCCTTAGCCACACTAACCACAGGGCACAGAGACAGTATCCAAATTAACAAAATCAGAAATGAAAAGGGACACATAATAACAGAAATGGAGGAAAATCAAAAATCATCAGAGCCTATTACAAAAGCAGCAAAACTGGAAAATCTAGATGAAATGGATGATTTTCTAGACAGATACTAGGTACCAAAGTTACATCAGGACCAGATAAACTATCTAAACAGTCCCATAACCCCTAAGGAAATAGAAGCAGTCATTAAAAGTCTCCCAACCAAAAAAAGCCCAGGAACAGATGGTTTTAGTGCAGAATTTTATCAGACCTTCATAGAAGACCCAATACCAAAACTTCTCAAAGTATTTCACAAAATAGAAAGAGAATGAATACTACCTAATTCATTCTATGAAGCCACCATCACACTGACACCTAAATGGAGCAGAGACTGAAGGAAAGGCCATCCAGAGACCACCCCACCATGCAATCCATTCCATCCAGACACTAAACCCTGATATTATTGCTAATGCCAAGATGTGCTTACAGACAGGAGCCTGGTAGGGCTGTTCTCTGAGAGGCTCTGCCAGCACCTGAATAAGACACATACAGATATTCACTGTCTTAGTCAGGGGTTGTATTCCTGCACAAAATATTATGACTAAGAAGCAAGATGGGAAGGAAAGGGTTTAATCAACTTATACTTCCACATTACTGTTAATCACCAAAGGAAATCAAGACAGGAACTCACACAGGGCAGGAACTTGGAGGCAGGAACTGATGCAGAGGCCATGGAGGGGTGCTGCTTACTAGATTGCTTTCCCTTGCTTGCTCAGCTTGCTTTTTTATAGAACCAGGATTGCCAACCCAGGGATGGCACCACCCACAGTGGGCCCTCCCACTCTTGATCACTAATTGAGAAAATGCCTTATTTACACCTGGATCTCATGGAGGCATTTCCTCAAGGGAGGCTCCTTTCTCTGTGGTAACTCCAGCTTGTGTCAAGCTGACAAACAAAACCAGCCGGTACACTCACTGAGCCCAGGGACCCCTATGGAAAAGTAAGGGGAAGAGCTGAAAGAGCTGAAGGGGATTGCAACTGCAACCTCATAGGAAGAATAACAATATCAATTAACTGGACTCCTCAGAGTTCCCAGGTACTAAACTACCAACCAGAGAGGTCCATTGGCAGGTCCATAGCTCCTGCTACAAATGTAGCAAAGGACTGCCTCATCAGATATCAGTGGGAGGGGAGGCACTTAAACCTGTGGAGGTGTGATGCCCCAGAGAAGGGGAATGTTAGAGGGGTAAAGCAGGAGTGAATGGGTGGGAGGGAGCATTTTCTTAGAGGCAAAGGGGAGAGGAGGGGTGGGATGTGCCATGGAGGGGAGACCCAGAAGGAGGATAGCATTTGAAATGTAAACAAATAAAATTATTATTAAAAATCAAAACAAAAACAAAGACAAAGACAAACAAAAATATCCCTAAAAATGTATGCCCAGTATATATTAGTATTTTATGATCATAAAGACACTTGTGCTCTGTTTGGATCTAGTTACCCTAATTTCTAGAAACAATATCCATACATTTAAACCTGCCTGGTTCCACTAGCAAATTACAAAGTACTGTGAAGAGTAACAAGGAGCCTCTCTTGAGAAAATGCCTCGATGAGATCCAGTAGAGCAAAAAAAAGCCTGAAGAGAAACACCAAGTTCTCCCAGGAGAGATCAGAAAGGCATCACTGAAGACATGCCTTGACGACAAGACTTAGTAAATTAGAAATAACAACACAGGTGAGCATATAGAGGTGTCTGTGTAGCAGAGGTAAAATCACAAGAGTATCCTGATCTGCTTACGGATGTGCAACCTTAACTATAATCCCACATTAAGACAGGCAACAGCTGAGCAAACGTCCACACTGCCATCTTCATGTGTGATGTCAATGTGGTCTTCAGATCATGAACTCCTCTTTCATCTCTGTTGACTGCAACAAATTCCTTTCTCCTGAATTGGTTCCACTCCCTATTAATAGCGTTCCTCAGCAGATAGCCTGTGGCTCTGCTATCTAACATCGTTGGGTCTCCAAGGCAGCTTCATTACAGCTTGTTTCAATGTCTTGGACCCACACATGATCCTTCAAAGGTCTAGCTTCACTTCTCCAGCTCTGTCCTTGTAGCGCTCAGGTTGATCCACTGCCTCAGCTGCTCCTGGTGATCATCCCATGGTACTGGCATCTCTAATACACTAGGGTATTCCATGGCAACTAGGCTTTACCAGTAGCCTCTCACAGGCTCTCTCCATGGTTCCAAGTCTCAGCTCCTTTGCCTGACCCCTTCAGTTCTGAGCTATTAATTGTAACTGAGGGTGCACCTTCACCAATGACTTTCCATGGCCTCTCACAGTGCCCAGCCTTAGCTGTTCTTCGTGACCCCTTCATGCCTTCAAAACCAGTACCAACTGGGTGACTCATATATTACCAAGTTTACAGCTGCAGCATGAGGTACAACCTTAACTATCTCTGGAACACAGCTTTTTGTGCTCTCAGGAAACATATTCCAGAAGATTTCACCTCAGTGATGATGGTCTCTTTCACTTGTAGTCCTTAGGAAAATTATTCATTTGTGACAAAGGAGATACTCCTTTTTTTTTCTTTCTTTCTTTTTTTTTTTTTTTTTACAGAGCTGGGGACCGAACCCAGGGCCTTGCGCTTGCTAGGCAAGCCCTCTACCACTGAGCTAAATCCCCAACCCCGAGATACTCCATTTTTAATTATTTGCCTTGAAAGCATGATGACCTCAGATCCCCCAGAGCCTATTTAAAGAGCAAACAGACAAGTTGGGCACAGTGGCTCAGCACTGAGAAGGCACAGACAGAAGAAATACACAATGATTCATGGCCAGCACACCCTATTCTGATGGGTTATAGACCAATGAGAGACCTTGTCTCAGACACAAAAGCAAAAACATTGGCAGTCCCTACAAATTATAGATGCACAAAAGGATGTTCTGAATGGAATGCACTTGCTAAGGAGGGAAGATGAACTGTTAACAAGTGGGACTTCATAAAACTAAAACCTCTGCGGCTAAGAAGACAATTAACTGAAGACGCCTACAGACTGGAAGAGGATCTTTGCCAACTGAGCATATGACAAATAAATAATATCCAGAATATACAAAGAACTCAAAAATCATAGATCAAAAAACTGTCTTACTTAGGGTTTTATGGATGTGAACAGACACCAAGATCAATGCAGGTTTTATAAAGGGAAACATTTAATTGGGGCTAGTTAATAGGTTCAGAGGTTCAATCCATTATCATCAAGGCAGGAGCATGGCAGCACCCAGGCAGGCATAGTGCCGGAGGAAGCCAGGAACAGCCTGAGCAACCGCAGGCAGCTAGGAGGAGGGTCTCCAAGCCCACCCCACAGTGACACACTTCCTCCAACAATGCCACACCTTCTAATAATGTCACTCCCTGGGCCAAGCATATGCAAACCATCACAGTGACTCAATTTAAAAAATGGGCTAGCATCTTTAATGATTAAGGAACATGTTAATGTGTACCACTGGGGCTAAAGAGATGGCTCAGGGTTAAGAGAACTTAGCATTCTTGCAATAAACCCGGGTTTGTTGCTAAACACCCCATCTGTGGCTCACAACCATCTGTACCTCTATTTCCATGAAACTCGATGCTTCCTCTGGCCACAAGAGCACTAGGCATACATGTGGTGCACAAACACCCATGTAGACATGTGGCAATTTGAATGAGAATGGCTCCATACAGTCAGACACATGAAATTTGCTCTACAGTTATAGAAACTGGGTGCTTTGAGGTTTCATTTCCAGCACTCCCACCTGTCTCTGCCTTGGGATTGTTGTTGCAACTGCTCCAGCACCGCACCATGCCTGCAGATCACGGCCATGCTCCCCACTATGAGAGTTATGAATTCCCCCTCCGAACTGTAATCAAGTCCACACTTAAATGCTTTCATTTAGAAGTGACCTTGGTGACAGTGCTTTGTCACAGCAATAAGGAAGTCACTAAGACAAGAGAAAGCATGCAAACAGATAAATTCTAAAAAGAAAAGTTTTAATAAAATATACTACCAAAGTAAATGATTAATAGATTCATTATCTGCTTTTTATCTATAATTCAAATTCATCTAGGCATCTTGCACTATTAGTGACTTAATTTTTGCCCCCCCCTTAATTCTTCTACATAAAAGAAATTAGCCAATGTACTTTTGGTCAGTGACATAACAGGAATCTGATTCTCGGTGTCTAATGTGCTTATAGTGGACAGGCTTTTATTCTCCACAGTCACCCAAAGACTTAGGCTCATCCTCTTTTTGTTTTGGCAAACGGATTTTAGAAGGACTCACCTACGTTCAACTGATAGGAGAAAGAGAAATACTATAATTTGGATCTTGAATGACTCACATGGCTTCACATTAGACTTAATCACTAGGGTGGTAGCAATGATTCTAGAAACTGGGGCCTAGAGTGGGGCCACTGGAGCAAGAAGAAAATGTAGAAGCTTTGCCCTTCCTCTTTTCTTCTTCCCAGATGTGTTAGGTCTTAAACCCTGAGACAAATGGCCTAGTTGCCTATTTTTATTTTGCCTATCAAAGTAGACCCGGCTGCCAGGTTCCTCCTGAATCCCTCAGTTCCTTACATGCCCTTTTGGCTGACATAACCCATCCCCTACCATAAACTTCTCCAGCCCAGGAGCTGAGCAGTCCTTTCTTCATCTGTCCTTCCCTATATAATCTAGCCAATTTGGCAATGCCAGGCTCTTGGCCCAGGCTACCCTTCATGGTTGGCAGCTCCTTTCCCCTCTCCATTTTCCTAACATGTCTCTAGCTTATTCTGGTCATGTTTATTCTAGACTCTCCCAGATATCTTTGTCTCTGACTATGCTTTTCCTTTTATCTACAATAAGCCTTCTTCCTCCACTAAACCTAGGAGCAGTCAGATCCTTTCCTTGTTTGTTTATTTGTTTGTTTCTTTGTTTGTTTCAGATGCAAGGTCAATCACTTTGCCCTTTAAATGCTTTTACCATGATATACTGACAGCCAAGATGGAAACTTCCAAAGATGGGCAAAAATAAAGATTTTTCTCTTCTTTGTAAGTTAATTATCTCAGTTTTTTGTGTATCAGAAATCTGATGAGCACAAGAGTGCACACACTTGCCTCTTCCCTCCCCTGGTCTAGTCATAATGGCTTCCACTTATAAGGCATTGGTGAGAAGCTATAGCATTCTGTCCAGACTCAGCAAGGACAGGGGAAGTTGATCCATTCCTGGGTAGAGACTTCCCTCCTAGAGTCAAGTCTACAAAAAGAAAGGGAAGGCATCTCTTTTAGAGTAATGTCCATCATTTGTACTGCACCACAGAACCAAAGAATAATGACCCATAGCAACAGAGTAATGGCCCCATACCAACAGAGTAATGACTCAACACCAACTGAATAATGACCCCATGCCATTTTACTTGTCCTTTGCTGTGATTAACTACCAATATCTTGATACCTTCACTCTTTGTATAATGCCTGATATCCATAGAAACACAAATGGCCTGGTTGGTGATTTTTGGTTTCAGATTCTAGGATGAGGGGCTGAGGTACATATTTTACTTAACAAAGCAGACCTGGCCTCCAGGTTCTCCCAGAATCCCTCAGTCTCTACCTGGCATATCCTTTCGAACCCCACACACTTCTGAACTTTTCTGAAAAGTCCAGCTCTTCCCCCAAAGGTTCTTGTCTATATAATTCAGACATTTTGGTCTCCCCGGCTTCTCTCCCCTCTCCTCTTTCTCTGTGCATGCTTTCTCTCTTTCTCTTCCCCATCTCCTCTTCCCCTTCCTTATAACTTCCCTCGCCAATGACCTCACCAGAGAGCAGCTTCCCAATAACCCTGTGTTTAATATAATCTAATCTGGATTGAATTGCCTCATTTCACCGGCAGAGAAATAATTTATCAGGTGGTTTGTATAAAAACATTTTTATCCTGGTACTAACAACATAATGTATCCAAACAATTGTATATCAAATTTATATCATGAGAACAAAGTTCACAAACATGAGTTTCTTTGAAAAATCTGTGTGCTAGGTATATATAAAATCAAAATTTACATATGACTCAGCATTCTTCAGAGGATCTTTCAGTCTGTTGTAAAGACCTCCAGGAGACAAATTTTACTCTGGAATATCATAGTTCTGAAGCCTGTATGAACCTCAGTGAGAAAGGAATACCAATCATGGTCTACTTTTCCCTGTCCAAGCTTCCAGCTCCTTGCTTTCTTGGACTTAGCTGATCTGAATTAAAAGAAAAGTCAAAATTTTGAGATTTTGGATTCAGTCAATTTACCTCCTGTGTTTGTCTATCTTGGACAGCTACCTATTAAACCACAACCTTCAGCACTGCTCATTTGCCCTATTGCTAGATTTACCTCTCCCATAGGACCTGTGATAACCTTGAAGCACATCCTCCTGTGGTAACTGGGCTCCTCCTGATCAAGGCTCCTATAACCTAGTGTGAGCTGATGTACTCTGTGACCAGCATTGGCACCTGGGTTCCCAGGGCTGCTTTAAGGAGAACATTCTTCTGACACATTTGAAATGACAAAAGGTTGCCTCTTATTTTCTGCAGTCACCCACAGGTGAAAATTGCTCAGACAAATAGAGATCTGGCTTTCCACACTTTTCCCCCACAGGGAAAATTGACTTAAAAGTGTTTACTTTTTTTTCTCTACTATCCAATTTACCTCCCTGTTTTCCTCCTTTCCAAGAGCTTTAAATGCCCCTCTAACACAGAAGCCTAAACATATAGGTGTTCAGATCAAAACATCCCTCCCCAGCAGCAAAGCAGCAAGAATTCCAATGTTTTGCATGAAAACAATTAAGAGCATCTTGCATCATTTGACTGTAATTCTTGCTTTTCTATCAATAGCAATTCCAATTACTCTAAACCTCTTTACAGCACTGGCAGGGTTCTTAAAAGTATAGTGTTCTACTACAGCACTGGCAGGGTTCTTAAAAGTATAGTGTTCTGTTCTCCCAAAACACTAGAGTGCTTAAAACCTCTCTCTCTGAACTCCCTCCCAGGCTCAGATCGCTTTCTTCACACAGAGCATTTATTTGGCACCAGCATCTGTGCTACCCAGAGGATTGCAGAGGTTTACTCAGAGGAGAACATTCCTTTTTGCTCAGTGGCTTTTGGTTCATAATTCACTCAGAACACACACTTCCTGAATAGAAGAGGAAGAAATGAAGGAGAGCATGTGTCTCACCCCTTTCATGTGCTCTATGTCAAAAACAGTATTATTCAAGAAGAAAAAGATTAAGACAGAGGAGGAGGAGGAGATAATGCCATAACTACCACCAACACCTTGGAATCCAGTGACTCATTTTGGAGCTACAGATGACTTCAGGATATTAGAAGTCAGCAATCCCCTGAACTGTACCCGAATAATTAGCCAAAGCGATAGCTTGATGCGTATATTCAGAAAGCAAGAAGTGAATTACATTAGCAATGGATATGGCCAGTGGAAGGAACAGGCAAATGTTCAGTCATTAACGGTAAGAAACCCAACATTTACAGCTTCAATTCCATGTTTTCCTCTTTTGTCTCCTATCCTATACCTGGCCTATAGAACAGCTTACAGTGTTATAAACTCACACACATAGAATTTCAGTGCTTAAATATGAATACACAAATGAGGATCTTCAAGTATTTGGGTGAAGCTAATAATATGACAGAGATTCACAATAAGCAAATGATGAATATTAATTGTGCAGATAATAAAAAAGTGTTTTAAAAATAAGACTTTTTTCAGAGAGAGATAAGAATCAAAGGCAATATTTCAGAAAATGGGATAATCAGAGTACAGGGAAGCATAGCAGGAAATTATGAAGAAAAGGAGACAGAAATTAAAATCAAATCCGTTACAAAACTGAAAGATGAAGCCAAGACACTTCTTCATAAAAGTTCAATCAGACAACCCCAGCAGCCTGTTGTTAGATTCCAGGATGCTGTGTTCTGTTCACTGTTGCACGCATAGTGCAGAGTCATGAAGCCTCCAGGAAGGGACAACACAATCAATTACAGAATCAATCAGTGAGTGCTCCCAAAAGCCTAGAGGTAATGACAGGACCAAGGGAAGAAAACAAACACTCCCTAAAATAAAGAATGCATATCTTCTGAAAGAGCTCATCAAAACCAGAACATTCTTTATCACAAAATTTCAAAATCCTAACCCAACAGTAAATTAAAATTAAGTAAATGTTTCAGAGAAATATTGTTAATCCTGAGATTTTTTTGGGGGGGAGGGGGGCAAGCCGCTCTGATTCTCTCATTGTCCACAATAAAGCTCTATTTAGATGCTATCAGGACTGCTCAGCTGTCTCTCCCTGTGTCAGGGTTTGAGAAAGCAGCCCCCACTGACCTCTTGAAGAAATGGGGAGGAGAGCAAAGGCACGGAATCTGGGAATGAAGATTACAAGTAATTTATATCAGACCAGTAACTTTTCTTGACTGCAAATTAAAGCATTAATTAGCAGGGACTTAACATAGAATAAACAAGGACTTGTCCCTTAGTTCAGATTTTGCACAGAACAATCAGGAACTTCTTTTTAATTGTATTAGCTGTAAACAGAACTCTTAACCATTTTTCTGCTTTGGTTTTCCATTAATTTGTGAGGCATTTGTTCCTGTTTGGTCTTACAACAACCTGTGAGGTATTTGTTCTGGTCTTGGTTTCACAATATTAAAAAGAAAAAGACTTCAAATGTTAAAAGAAGTAATTTCTTTACCTAATACTGTTAACCAAACTGTTTGACAGCTAGAGCCATTTTTATATTTGAAAATTAACTAGACATTTTGGTCATAACTTTTCTTTAAAACCTACAGAGTATTATAGGTATGTTTAGGTAGATAGTTAATGGTCTGATTCCTTCTGGCCTTTTGAGACATCCTTATTATTATTTTACTATCTCTTCCTTACTCTGCATTTACCAGCCCCTCTCTTTCTAATTAAGCCCCACCTGCTTTTTCCCCCCATTCCCTCTATCAGACCCTGCTTCTCTCCTCTCTATTGCTCTTCACCCTACCTGATACCCAAGCAATGGCCCCTTTTTATTTTTCTGGTTTCTGCAGTTACTCCCGGATATATATATTCACATCTGATGGTTTGGAGAAGGGAGTTTCATCTGAATGAGAACATGGCATGTTTGTCTTTCTGGGTGTAGGTTACCTCCCTTAGTATGATCTTTTCTAATTCCATCCATTTATTTGCACATTTTATGATATATTTTTATTCACACCATGTAAGTAGGTATAGAAATATGCATATATTGTTCAAAAAATTTTCTATCAGGGTAGACAACAGTCCCTCTAATAGCCAAAGCCTGTCTAACAAAAACCCTAACAGCAAGCATAAGAAGCCCTCTTGAACTATTGGCCAGGGTTGTCCAAGAGACATTACAGGTTATTGCTGTTGCCCTTGGCTACCCACAGAAGTGGAAAGTGAGTCACTGTTGTTAAAGTTACCATGAATTTCAGACACAAGGCCTAGAGGCTCCTGAGCTGTAACTGACCTGAATGTCTCCTCCCTGGGGACAAGCTTTCGTGATACCTGAAGGCACAATGCAAGCTTCCAAAGGGAGCAAACGAACAACAGCCCTATACAGTTACAATGCCTTTGAAGCACATCAACGACCAACAGGATGTGATAACCCTAAGGGTAAAGTAGTGGCACACAAACCCTTGTGGTAATCAACATCTCTTTAGTTGGACAAAAGATCCTCTCAACAAGAGGGAAATCATTCCTGGTACCAGACACTACAACTGCACAGGACTAGCGAAGGAGGAGAAAGGATGATCACCACTTTAATAAACCACTAAAATCCCTAACCACAATCAATAAACACTTTTCCTTAAACCCACTGTGGTGGTTTGAATGTTTGGCCCAGGGAGTGGCCTTGTTGAAGTAGGTGTGACCTTGTTGGAGGAAGTATGTCACTTTGCGGGTGGGCTTTGAGACCCTCCTCATAGCACCCTTCTCCTGTTTGCCATTTAATCAACTCTCAACTCCTTCTTCCAGTACCATATCTTCCTGGACTCTACCATGCTTCCTGCAATGATACTGGACTGAACCTCTGAACATGTAAGAGTTGCCCTAAGACAGAAATTGGTAACAGGAGTGAGGTATTGCTATGATAGGCCTGACTGTTTTGTTTGGAGAAATGTGGACCTTGGGACTTTGGAAAGCAGTAGAATGCTCTAAGTAATACTTAATGGGGCATATTAATCGGAATATGTAAAGTGGTGGTGCTGAGAGTAATTGAACTGTGGAGGTCTGCAAGAGATTTCAGAGGAGAATTTTAATATTCAGCCTACAGATTATCCCTGCGATGTTTTGGTAAAGAATGTGGCTGATTTTTGTCCTTGTCTGGAGTCTGTCTGAGGCTAAGGAAAAGATTCAGAATTCTGATCTCCTTCTCTAGCACTGTGTCTGCCTGGACTCTGCCATGCTTCCTGCCATAAGGATAATGAACTGAACCTCTGAAAGTGTAAGCCACCCAATTAAATGTTTTCATTTATAAGAGTTGCCTTGGTCATGGTATCTCTTGACAGCAATGGAATCACTAAGATATACACAGATGAAAGTCATCAAAGAGACTTCTCTTTGCAATGGAGACCATTACAGAAAGCCACAACCAATCAAAATGCAGAGATGTAGAGCCCAGTCCCAATGGATACATTTACTAAACATCTCTGGAACCTAAGGCTCAGGTAACATTGCAGAAGAGGGAGTAATAAGATTATAAGAAGTAGAGGATCAGGGAGACCCATAAACGTTCAACCTATTCAAATAAACAAACAAACAAATAAATAAATCAATAAATAATCTACAGACAACTAAAGAATTCTAGAAGTGGGAGAAATACTCTTTCCCACGGGAGAGCATACCAACTGGTTATTCAATGTTACATAGTAAGCCCTGAAAACATATATGCAAGTAATATTAGATAGACTGAACAGGTTGGAGTTATATACTTAGGAAAATGTATACATATATGTATATATCCACAATTAATTTAAAAAAGAGGTCAAAATTTTGAGAGCAAGGAGAAATGTGTGGGGGAGTTTAGGGAGGAAAGCAGAAAATGATGTAATAGAAAAGGACAGCACCTACTGAATTTTAACTCTGTGAGTCAGTCATGTGAACACACATGGACCTGCCCACAATACATGTGCAACCCCACACAAAATTCAATAATAAATAAATAAATACATAAATAAATAAATAGTTTTTATTAAGACAAGAATTTCAGGATTTTATTTTCAGTCATACAGCATTGTGCATAACAATCCTAGTCTGGGAATAACCCAAATGTCCATCAAGAGAAAGAGTCATTCGGAGGGCTCATGATAAGCTGGATATACATCCCATAATGTAATCAACTTCTTAGACTAGCTGCTTGCTTCAACTTCCTACCTTGACTTCCCAAAATGGAAAGACTACACCTAGGAATTATAAGCTAATATTCTCCTACTGAAGTTGCCTTGGGTCATAATATTTTAACAGCAACAGAAACAAACCTAGGACAATGACTGTCAACTGCTTCATGCCTCTAGTGGGATAGATTACTTTGTTTTGTTGTTGCTGCTGTCTCAGAAAGATGTAGCCCAGGCTAGCCTGGGACTCTCTACATAGATGAAGCTTGCCTCAAGTTTGCAGTATTCCTCCTGCTTCTGCCTCTCAAATACCACATTCCCATTCCCACTCTCTTCTCCATTCTCTTCCACTCTCTTCACCCATGGTGTTTCTAATGCAAACACTCCACACTCCCCAGCCTGAAGGATTCACATAGCTCTTGTGCTTACAGTTTCTGAGATGACATTAAATTCTAATGCCTATGCATGGAGAACCTTTAGTTAGAATGCAGGATGTCAACTCAAAGATGGTCTACTGTCATCTTAATATGGAAAAGGAGAGAGAGCAGGGAAGGAAATGGGGGTGGACCTTTTAGATGAAGAACCTAAGACATAGCATTTAATTGTCTGGGGTCAGTTATGTAACTTAAAGAAATAATTCTTCATTATTAAAACTATTATATAAAAATATCAACTCTTTATGTACAGTAACTCTTATTAGTCACTTACATTGCAGGACTATTGATTTTTGAGTTTCCTCTCATAGAGATAGGACAACAAATCAACTAAGTTGTTTCCATTTTGCAATCCAGGAAACAGCTAAGCTGTAGAAGCCAGAAGTCCATTGCAATTACTAGCTGGTTTCCCAGGGTCATTACCATAAAAATAGGGTAAGAATATTTCCTTCCTAAATTCTGACAAGGCTGTTGGATGGAATAAAATAAATTAATGAACATACCTAGTACTACACATAATACACAAATGTTTGATATGTATTTGGAGAAAGTTGACAGAAGGGATAGATTTATTATATAGATGCTTGGTAAAGCATCAAATTTAACTTCTATTTCAACAAAACAACAAAACTAAATTATATGAGGTAGTTCTGTGTAAGTAAAACCTTTGATATTCCAGTAGGGTTGAAAACTAATCAGCATATGCATTTGTATACTTTGTAATAGTGGTAGGACACTACACCCACACATACATGTATACACACACTCACACACAAACTCACACATACATACCTAATTCAACTAAATAACTCCCAGCACATATATTCTTAGAACCTTTTCATAAGCTATTCAATACTGAAAACCAAATCATATGATAGATAAAAACAAATATAAATTATCATCTACATATTTTCTATTTCTCTTATTCTATTAAATCATACATAAAATCTAAGTATAAAATAAAACTGGCAGAGAATTCTATTCAAATAACTGTCAGTGGCTGACAGTGAAAATATCTACATTTAGATTGAAACTTAAAACTTAGAAATACCCAACAAGTTCAAAGTGGATAATTCAGTAGCACTGATAGGAACAGAACAGTGTCTGCACTAATGCTCCCATATCTCCAGGATAAATCTGAGAATGAGGCTGCTGAGTTAAGGAGCCATTATTGGTCAGCATCTTGATTCACCTAAAGAAGCAAGCCATGTTATTTTGTTTTATTTTCTACCATTTGCCTCGGGGCTCTCATGTGTGAGGACCACTGAGTTACAATCCTGTGTTTCACATTTGCAAACTTTCTAAGAAGGTAAAAATAAGCATGCTGACTGGTTCAAAAACCTTTTCTCTACGATTCTTTCTCAAGGGCTAGATAGTCAGCCCTTAGTAAAGTACATTACTATCACTGCTCTGTAATCCATTTGTCTTCTTCCCTTTTTATATAAAAACAAAACTTCCCTAAGCTAAAAATAAACACATTTGAAACCTGGGAATGAATATCAAAGACACAGGTGCTCTTTCCCTAGAGATATTTTAAGATTAAAGCTGAATTGTTTTTTCAGTTTCACCTTCAAACCCTCTAAGAGTTAGTCAGAGTCCCAAATGCACAACCAATATTTCAAAGCTTAGATGTACCCACAGTTTTCAATATTTTTCTCTATGGAAAAATTCCTCTAACTTGTGCTGCTACCCAGGGTTTTGTACAAAGAGAATATTTGTGGAAGACAAATACATATAAAATTACCTTAGGAAAATGATTAAAATATAAATTCATGAAATGAAATACACTTGGGTGAACACATACTACATTTCCAAAATAGAGAAAAGAATTGAAATTTCCCTTTTATTTTCCCCTGGATGCCAAGAAGCAGAGTCAAATTTATGAGGGTATCAATTAAATTAGGCTCTTTAAAAAAATTAATTTGTTTTCATTTCTTTCTTGAGTAATGGTGTCTAGTAGTAATTCATTAATTTTTATTATGTATAGGTTATATAACATAACTTTTTGCCAATCTATTTTATGGAGTTGGTAAAGGGAATTCAAAGCACATATATATTTAGGATGGAAGGAGTAAGCTTTAATATTAGTTAAAATTATCAGAAGTTTACAAACACTTTACACAACTTATAATAAAAACATTTAAAACCACCTGCCATCAAATAAGATAGATATTTCTCATCTTTACACCTTGAGGCCTCTCTTGGGGGGCTTTAACTAAAGGCTATCAGAGGGTCTGATAGCACAGTAGCTGCTGATATTATAGAAAACATTTACAAAGGATTCATGCAGTTCCAATGTTCTCCACCAGCAGGAACTCCTCAAGGGCATGTCTGCTGTCTACCACAAGATCTGAATGTAAAGCTAGACTCTGGGTGGAGCAGGTGAGAAAGTTCAAAATATGCTACCTGAGGCAAAAATCATATTTTACCTGGCTTCCCGAAACAATGCACAGTTCTTATGAAACATGATTAAGCAAGAAATACATGTTCCATTAAATTGGACATGTTTTTGGAAATACTTATGTACTTAAGTATTATATTTTAATACTTATTATTAAATAAACAAAACCTGTAATGGCCACCCACCATCATTAAGCCCATTTGATATACCAGAAATGTAGGAACCAAAAACTGGTAGGTTATGCCTTTAATCCCAACAATGGGGAGATAGAAACCTCTGAGTTTGAGGCCCATTTGCTCTACAGAGTAAATTCCTAAGAAATACTTCCTTATATGAAACCCTGCCTTGGAAGACCAAAAAATAGAAAAGAAAGAAAAAAAGAGAAAGAAAAAGAAAGAAATATCACCAAGGACTGTAGAAGTAGTATTGAAGGCAAGCAGCCCTACACTCTGTAGCCTCACATACATATGCCAGAGTTCTGGGGATCAGGAACTTGAAGCTGTGAGAAAGCATGAACAGACAGGGATTAGTGTGACCTGCTGAGCCTGAGATGGAGTAATCTGACACAAAACCACATCAGACGCCATTTTCCAATACTGAATCTCTTTGTTTTTCCTCAATTAGAAATTACCATTTTAGAGATTCGTTTTTAAAATATGTCTATGAGGTGCAAATATTTGTTTTCAACTAAAATCATTGGGATAACCATGACTCTCTGACTGTCACATGAAAAAACATGCAACTTTATGCCCAGAATAGTATCTTAACTAGAGCCCCACCCAGAACTTCCTCTAACCCAGGCTGAAGACAGAGGCATAAAGGGATGTATGGAGCAGGACCTTTCAAATACATAGAACAGCACCCACAACAACACAGACCTCTGTGCAAGAGGAGGACTGACCAGAGAAGGCCTCAGTGACAGAATGGAAAGAAAGGCAAGCATGGGAGACTTTGAGATTAGGGGTAGCAGTGAGAAATTTCTGAAGAACTTGCAGAGAAAATGCAAGAGACAAAGGTGGGCTGGTTGATTCCCACCAGATAGAGAAGGACATGGAACTCAGTCAAGCCTAAAAAGCCTTTGTCCTGAGATAGGTGATGGCAAGCAGCCAAGCACAGGAAGGAGTAGAAGAATCTCTCACAGCTCACCCGTAGACACATACCAAGAAGTCTGAAGGGTTAGTAGCAGGAACTGGGTCCTTACTTAGGGTGTTTCCGGGAAAGACAGCAGCCTCAAGTTTTACCTCAGAGTCAACTTAACCATAAAAGGCAATTTACTACCACACTCAGAGGCTCATAGGAGTTGTGAGAATAAGTTTCCTCATTACCTCCACTTTATTAAAGCAGCATACTTTTTTTTTTTTTTTTTTGAGAGCAGTCTATTTGGATTATAGGTCTCACTATATCACTAAAGGAAGTCAAAGCAGAAATGTAAAGCAGTAACTTAGAGGGAAAGCTGAAGAGGAAACCATAGTGGAATGCTGCTCACAGCTTTTTGTTAGGCCCAGGGTCAGATATTTGCTTTTCTTTTTTTCTTTTTTCTTTCTTTTTTTAATTGGATTTTTTAAATTTACATTTCAAATGTCATCCCCTTTCCTGGTTTTCCATCCATAAACCCCTATCCCATTCCCTCTCCCCCTTCTTCTATGAAGGTGTTCCCCCTCCCCAACCACCCACCCTTTCCCAACTCTCTGCCCTGACACTCCTCTCTACTGGGAGTGTCCAGCCTTGCAGGGGCTTTTCCTCCCAGTGGTGCCCAACAAGGTCATCCTGTGCTACATATGCAGCTGGAGCCATGGGTCTGTCTATGTTAGTCTTTAAGTAGTGGTTTGTTTCCTGGGTGCTCTGGTTGCTTGGTGTTGTTCTTCTTATGGGGTGGCAAGGCCCTTCGGTTCCTTCAATATTTTCTCTAACCCCTCCAATGAGAACCCCATTCGCAGTTCAATGGTTTGCTACCAGCATACTTTTTAACTGCTTCCTAAATAGGTTTCTTATACCATTGTGCAAGTGAGTGCTTGCATGCATGCATGCTTGTGTGTGTGTGTGTGTGTGTGTGTGTGTGTGTGTAGCTTTCACACATCATCAAAGAATATTCAGACCACTACACAAACCTACAATTGCTCAAATTACAGAGACCAACCGAGCCTAGAGTGCCCATTCCTGCTCAACACATTTACAACACAATCCCTAAAGCTAAGGCTCAGGGAAAATTTTGGAAAAGGAATAAGAAAGATTGGAGTCAGATGACCAAAAACTTCTGTAAGACTGTCTCCTTAAAATGACACAGAAACCAATTAGACAAGATGGATGAAGCAAAGAAGTGCAGGCCGACAGGAGCTGGATGTAGATCTCTCCTGAGAGACACAGCCAGAATACAGCAAATACAGAGGCGAATACCAGCAGCAAACCACTGAACTGAGAACGGGACCCCCGTTGAAGGAATCAGAGAAAGAACTGGAAGAGCTTGAAGGGGCTGGAGACCCCATATGAACAACAAGGTCAAGCAACCAGAGCTTCCAGGGACTAAGCCACTACCTAAAGACTATACATGGACTGACCCTGGACTCTGACCTCATAGGTAGCATTGAACATCCTAGTAAGAGCACCAGTGGAAGGGGAAGCCCTGGGTCCTGCTAAGACTGAACCCACAGTGAACGTGATTTTTGGGGGGAGGGCGACAAGGGGGGAGGATGGGGGAGGGGAACACCCATAAAGAAGAGGAGGGGGAGGGATTAGGGGGATGTTTGCCCGGAAACCGGGAAAGGGAATAACATTCGAAATGTAAATAAGAAATACTCAAGTTAATAAAAATAAATAAATAAATAAATAAAAAGACCCAGAAGATTTGATGGACAATTTCCCTGAAATAAAAGCATACAAACTCAAAAAAAAAATGACACAGAAGCTACACCCATGGTACCACAACAATATGGCTACGTAAACAAGAGCTGAATGAGGGCAACAGCAATAGACATGACATATCGATGAGGAAATCTCATTAGGTCCCATTCTAGATAAAGCACTACAAAAAACTAAGCACAGTTCAAAAAAGGAGACTTAGTCTTCCCCAGAGATGAGCTGCCTAATTAGCTATCAGTACTGAGCTACTGATATCAGTCTTGAATTTATATATATACAAGCAACACTAAATATACCCAGTAGTTGTAGACACACACACACATACACACACTAATAATGATGAAAAGACAGAGAGGCCATGAATTTGAGGCAGAGATGGAAGGAGGGAGGAAAAAGAAGGTAGAAATTATGTAATGATGTTTAAAAATTTTTAAATTAATTTTAAAAAATAGTTTCTTCTTGCGAAGCAATGAAACACTTAACTATTTCTAAAAGAAAATAGATAAAAAAGCAGCAACATAGATGGGAAGTGAGGGCAACATTATTGTGATAAAAGAAGAAGATGCATTTTCAGTGGTGATGGGTACTATAGATGATGAAGCTGGACCCTGAACACAGAGCAGTTGTTGGTGGCCTGGATTTTTCCACAGAAAACATAAAATAAATGGTGCAAAGAAATAGAAAAGAAAAGGAGGGAGCATAAAGGGTTTCAGGAGCATACAGCACACTGAGTATCATTTGAAAAGCAGGTACTATAAAAAAGTTGTGAGTCGAATCCAAATGCCCATAGAGACAGCACTGGAGCAATTTAGAATCTGTGAACGTGGGAGAGGGCTCATAAATGACTAGGCTAAAAGCAGGTAATGATACCTCAATTCAGAATTCAATAGCATCATGGTACCTCCTGGTGAAAAGAATATATTTCTATATATATTGAATGTGTACTGAAGCAGTCTAGGAGGACCCTTCTGGTTTCTGCCTGCACCTGGAACTGACACAGTAACATTGCTCTCTGTACCCAGATACCACTGAAAGAACACAGGTCTACATAAGTGCTGACACACAGGCTTACAAGAGCATAAAGCCACTGTAAGAGACAGTGAGACCAGCTAACACCAGAGAAAACCCGATGGTGAGAGGTCAGCTCAGGAACCTAAACAACAGAAACCAAGACTACTTAGCATCATCAGAACCCAGTTCTACCACCAAAGCAAATACTGGATATCCTAACACACCAGAAAAGCAAGATTTGGATTTAAAGTATCATCTCATGATGAAGATAGAGGACGTTAAGAAGGACATAATTAAGTCCCTTAAAGAAATTCAGGACAGCACAGGGAAACAAGTAGAAAACCTTAAAGAGGAAACACAAAAATCCCTTAAAGAATTACAGGAAAACACAACCAAACATGTGAAGGAATTGAACAATACCATCCAAGATTTAAAAATAAAAATAGAAACAATGAAGAAATCACAAAGGGAGACAACTCTGGAGATAGAATACCTAGGAAAGAGATCAGGAGTCATAGAGGCAAGCATCATGAACAGAATACAAGAGATAGAAGACAGAGTCACAGGGGCAGAAGATACCATAGAAAATATTAACACAACCATCAAAGATAATGTAAAACTCAGAACGTTCCTAGCCCAAAACATACAGAAAATCCAGGACACAATGAAAAGATCAAACCTAAGGATAATAGGTATAGAAGAGAGTGAAGATTCCCAACTTAAAGGGCCAGTAAATAACAGATATCATACAGATCCTAAGAGAACACAAATGCCAGCCAGGGTTACTATATCCAGCAAAACTCTCAATTACCATAGATAGAAAAACCAAGATATTCCATGACAAAACCAAATTTACACAATATCTTTCCACAAATACAGCTCTACAAAGGATAGATGGAAAACTCCAACACAAGAAGGGAAACTATACCCTAGAAAAAGCAATAAAGTAATCTTCTTTCAACAAACAAAAAGAAGAGAGATACACAAACATAATTCCACCTCTAACAAAAAAATAACAGGAAACAATAATCACTATTGCTTAATGTCTCTTAAAATCAATGGACTCAATTGCCTAATAAAAAGGCATAGACTAACAGATGGGATAGTTAGAAAGGACCCAGCATTTTGCTGCATACAGGACACACACCTCAATGAAAAAAGACAGATACTACCTGAGAGAAAAAGGCTGGAAAACAATTTTCCTAGCAAATGTTCCCAAGAAAGAAGTTGGTGTAGCCATTATAATATCCAATAAAATTGACTTTCAACCAAAAGTCATTGAAAAAGATGAGGAAGGACACATCATATTCATCAAAGGACAAATCAACCAAAATGAACTATCAATCCTGAAAATCTATTCTTCAAACATGCCTCAACAGATACAAGAAGACTGAAATAATCTGATGCTTTCTACCAGATTGCCCCAGACTAAAGCTGTTCTTTAATAACAACAAAAACAAGAGAAAGCCCACATACACATGGAAGTTAAACAATGCTCTACTCAATCATAACTTTGTAAGGAAGAAATAATGAAAGAAATTAAAGACTCTTTAGAATTTAATGAAAATGAAGGCACAACATATGCAAACTTATGGGACACAATGAAAGCAGTGCTAAGAGAAAAACTCACAGCTCTGAGTGCCTCCAAATAGAATCTGGAGACAGCATACATTAGCAACTTGACAGCACACCTAAAAGCTCTAGAACAAAAAGAAGCAAATACATCCAAGAGGAATAGATGGCAGGAAATAATTAAGCTCCAGGCTGAAATCAACCAAGTACAAACAAAAAGAACTATACAATGAATCATCAAAACCAGGAGCTGGTTCTTTGAGGAAATCAACAAGATAAATAAACCATTAGCCAGAATAAGCAGAGAGCACAGAAATAGGATCCAAATTAATAAAATCAAAAGTGAAAAGGAAGACAACACAACAGAATCTGAGGAAATTCGAAAATCATCAGAACCTACTATAAAAGCCAATATTCAACAAAACTGGAAAATCTGGAAAAATGGACAATTTTCTAGACAGATACCAGGTACCAAAGTTAAATCAGGATCAGGTAAACCATCTAAACACTCCCATAATTCTTAAATAAATACAAGGATTTATTAAAAGTCTACCAACCAAAAAAAGCTCTGAACCAGATAGGTTTAGTGCAGAATTCTATCAGACCTTCATAGAAGACTTCATACCAATACTGTTCAAACTATTCCAAAGAACAGAAACAGAAGGAGCACTACCAAATTCCTTCTATGAAGCCACAATTACTCTTATACCCTAACCACACAATGACCCAACAAAGAAAGAGAACTTCAGACCAATTTCCCTTATGAATATTGATGCAAAAATAATCCAAAAATTCTTGAAATCCGAATCCAAAAACAAGGAAAAAGATCAGCCATCATAATCAAGTAGACTCTATCCCTTGGATGCAGGTTGGTTCAGTATATGGAAGTGCATCAAAGTAATCCACTATAGAAACAAACTCAAAGAAAAAAACCACATGATCATCTCATTAGATGCTGAGAAAGCATTTGATATAATTAAATACCTCTCCATGTTAAAAGTCTTGGAAAGATCAGGAATTCAAGGTCCATACCAAAACATTGTAAAAGCAATATAGAGCAAACCAGTAGCTAACATCAAACTAAATGGAGAGGAACTTCAAACAATCCCACTAAAATCAAATATTAGACAATGTTGCCCATTTTCTCCCTACTTATTCAATATAGTACTCAAAGACCTAGCCAGAGCAATCTGAAAATAAAAGGAGGTCAATGAGATACAAATTGGAAAGGAAGAAGTCAAAATATCACTATTTGCAGATGATATGACCCCAAATATTCCACCAGAGAACTCTTACAGCTGATAAACAAGTTCAGCAAAGTGGCTTGGTATAAAATTAACTCAAACAAATCAGTAGCCTTTCTCTACTCTAAGGATAAACAGGCTGAGAAAGAAATTAGGGAAATGGCACTCTTCACAATAGTCACAAATTACATAAAATATCTGATTGTGACTCTAACCAAGCAAGTGAAAGATCTGTATGACAAGAACTCCAAGTCTCTAAAGAAAGAAATTGAAGAGGATCTCAGAAGATGGAAAGACCTCCCAAGCTCATGGATTGGCAGGATTAATATAGTAAATATTAATATAGTAAATATTAATATAGTAAAAATGGCCATTTTGCCAAAAGCAATCTACAGATGTAATGTAATCTCCATCAAAATTCCAACTCAATTCTTTAGAGAGTTAGAAAGAGCAATTTCAAATTCACGTGGAATAACAAAAAACCCAGGATAGTGAAAAGTAACCTCAACAATGAAAAAAACTTCTCAGAGAATCACCATTTCTGACCTCAAGCTGTATTACAGAGCAATAGTGATAAAACCTGTATGGTATTGGTACAGAGACAGGCAGATAGATCAGTGGAATAGAATTTTAAACACAGAAATGAACGATACACTTATGGTCACTTGATCTTTACCAAAGGTGCTAAAAGTATCCAGTGGAAAAAAGATAGCATTTTCAACAAATGGTACTGGTTCAACTGAAGGTCAGCATGTAGAAGAATGCAAATAGATCCATTCTTATGGCCCTGTACAAAGCTTAAGTCCAAGTGGTTCAATGGTCTCCACATAAAACCAGATACACTGAAACTAATAGAAGAAAAAGTGAGGAAGATCCTTGAACAAATGGTCACTGGGGAAATTTTCCTGAACAGAACACGAATGGCTTATGCTATAAGATCAAGAATCGACAAATGGAACCTCATAAAGTGGCAAAACTTCTGTAAGGCAATGGACACTGTAATTAAGACAAAACAGCAACTAGCAGATTGGGAAAATATCTTTACCAATCCTACATCTGATTGAGGACTAATATCCAATATATTCAAAGAATTCAAGAAGTTAGACTCCAGACAATCAAATAACCCTATTAAAAAATAGGATACAGAGCTAAACAAAAAATTCTCAGCTGAGAAATATCAAATGGCCAAGAAGTACCTAAAGAAATGTTCAACATCCTTAGTCATCAGGGAAATGCAAATCAAAACAACCATGAGGTTCTACCATACAGCAGTCAGAATAGCTAAAATCAAAACTTCAGGTGACAAACGGATACTGGTGAGAAAGTGGAGAAAGAGGAATACTCCTCCATTGGTGGGATTACAAGGTGGTACTACCACTCCAAAAAACAGTCTGGATGTTCCTCAAAGAACTGGACATAATACTAACTGAGGACCCAGCTATACCACTCCTGGGCATATAATGATGCTCCAATATATAACAAAGATACATGCCTCACTATGGTCATAGCAGCTTTATTCATAATAGCCAGAACCTGGAAAGAACCCAGATGCCTTTCACCAGAGAAATGGATACAGAAAATGTGGTACGTCTATACAATGGAGTACTACTCAGCTATCAAAAACAATGACTTCATGAAATTCAAAGGCAAATGGATAGAACCAGAAAATATCATACTAAGTGAGGTAGCCCACTCAGAAGAAAAGCACACATGGTATGCATTCACTGATAAGTGGATATTAGCCCCAAAACTCGAATTACCCAAGATAAAATCCACAGACCACATGAAGCTCAAGAAGAATAATGTACAGAGTACCAATGCTTCAGTCCTTCTTAAAAGGGGGAACAAAAATATTCATAGGAGGAGATATAGAGACAATGTTTAGAGCAGAGACTGAAGGAATGGCCATTCAGAGCCTTCCCTGCCTGGGGATCCAGCCCATATTCATAGAGCCACCAAATCCAGACAATATTGTGGACAGCAAGAACTGCATGCTGACAGGAGCCTGATATAGCTGTCTCCTGAGCGGCTCTTTCAAAGCATGACAAATACAGAGGTGAATGCTAGCAGCCAACCATTGAACTGAGAACTGGGTCCCCACTGGAGAAGTTAGAGAAAGGATTGGAGGAGTTGAAGGGGCTGGCAACCCCATAAGAACAACAATACTAACCAACCAGAGCCCCCGGGTCTAAATCACTACTCAAAGCGTATACATGGACAGACACATGACTGCAGCTGGATATGTAGCAGAGGATCGCCTTGTTGGGCACAGATGGGAGGAGAAGCCCTTGGTCCTGCCAAGGCTGGACCCTCAGTATGAGCGAATGTCAGGGTGGGGAGGCAGGAAGGGATGAGTGGTTGGGGAGGGTGAACACCCTCATAGAAGAAGGGGATGGGGGATGGGATAGGGGGTTTATGGATAGGAACCCTGGAAAAGGGATAACATTCAAAATGTAAATAAAAAATATCCAATAAAAATTCTGTCAAAAAAAGAATATGTATTGATTCCCAAAAGAGAATTAAAATTCATTCCTCTAAAATATTCTAGATTATAGATGTCCTCATAAACTTGTTTTATTAAGTAGAAGATCTTCAGAAGAGGATAAAGCTAGCTGTGACATTGTAGGGCAAAAATGTCTAATTGTTTTCCTCACGTATAGTGTCCTACCTTGAAATCTGTACTCTGAGCCAAATAGGAGACCACTGATCTCAGCATGCCAGCTCATTCCTGGATATTTCCATCATAATTAAGACTAAGTGCTACACTCTCTGCCAAACCTTAAGTGACTGTTCAGGGAAATATCTTAGAAACAGGACTCTATTTTGCAGTAAGTTCCTATTATTTAAGTTAATACTGAATAATTAAAAGAGCTACAGCTAGATGCAAGCTAATCAAGTTACATATACCCTGTGTTGGAAAATAAAAGATATTTAATTTCATTTTATATAAAAATAACACTTTAATTTGGTCCTATTAAGACTTTTTTCATAGTCTGTGTTAAAATAATAATATTAGTTATGCCAGCTGTTGGCATTTCATTATTTATACTGAGTAAAGAATAGAGAAATTAATGTTGTCCTAATTTTTGTCCAAACAATGCTTTAAAATCTATATTTTTAATTTACATGAAAGGAAACCAAGCCCTGGGTGTCGTTACCATTTTTTCCCAAAAAAAAAAAAAAAATACACACAGCTGGGAATGAAGAAATAAAAAAATTAACCGGATCTGCCTGACACATACATTTTTAACATTAGCCTCTTAAGCATAGTCCCACCAAACAAGAATGCAAGGGCAAATACGTTGTGTTCAGCCTACAGAGATACCACATGGATGGTAAAGAAGGGACAAACATCTAAAGGGACCAGGTCAATCAGCTCCCTGAACCCAAATCCCATGGGAGGGAGAGCTAGACCTTCAGAGGGGCAGACACACCTGGGAAGCCAGAGGAGACTACTCTCTGCCCACATTTCTGACTCTAGAAGAAAACCCCTAGCACCATCTTGGCCCCCTGTGCACAGGGACCCAAGAGAAGGTGGGGCAGGCCCTTCTGGTTGCTACTCTCACTGAGAACTGAAACATAGCCCCAAGGAGCAACTTCAAGCCCGAGACCAGAGGTAAGACCAACTTTTCTGATCCAAGTGACATGCCTGTTGTACTCAGGACACACTAAGGCAAAATTCCTCTGGGAGAGATGAAACCCAGCCCCAAGGAGTGACTTCAGGCCAGAAAACAGAGGTAAGACCAACTCTTCTGCTCTAAGTGACCTGCCTGGTGGACTCAAGACACATACCACAGGAACAGCTGAAGAAGAATAGACAGGAAAGACTACATGCCTGAAAGCAGAACACTCTGTACTCATAACTGGATGAAAGAAAACAGGAAAACAGGTCTACAGCACTCCTGACACACAGGCTTATAGGACGGTCTAGGCACTGTCAGAAATAGCAGAACAAGGTAACACCAGAGACAACCTGATGGTGAGAGGCAAGCACAGGAACCCAAGCAATAGAAACCAGGACTACATGGCATCATTGGAACCCAATTCTCCCACCAAAGCAAACACTGAATATCCAAACACACCAGAAAAGCAAGTTCTAGATTTTAAATCACATTTGATTATGATGATGGAGGACTTCAAGAAAGACATAAAGAACTACCTTAGAGAAATGCAGGATAACACAAATAAACAAGTAGAAACCTATAGAGAAGAAACACAAAAATCCCTGAAAGAATTACAGGAAAACACAATAAAACAGGTGAAGGAATTAAAAATGGAAATAGAAGCAATAAAGAAAGCACAAAGGGAGACAACCCTGGATATAGAAAACCAAAGGAAGAGACAAGGAGCCATAGATACAAGCATCACTAACAGAATACAAGAGATAGAAGAGAGAATCTCAGGAGCAGAAGATCCCATATTTGACACAACTGTCAAAGATAATGTAAAACAGAAAAAGCTACTGGCCCAAAACATACAAGACTCAATGAGATCAAACCTAAGGATAATAGATATAGAAGAAGGTGAAGACTCCCGGTTCAAAGGACCAGTAAATATCTTCAACAAAATAATAGAAGAAAACTTCCCTAACCTAAAGAAAAAGCTGTCCATAAACATACAAGAAGCCTACAGAACTCCAAATAGATTGGACCAGAAAAGAAACTCCTCCCATCATATAATAGTAAAAACACCAAAGGCACAAAAAAAATATTAAAAGCAGTAAGGGAAAAAGAGCAAGTAACATAAAAAGACAGCTCTATCAGAATTACACCAGACGTCTCACCAGAGACTTTGAAAACCAAAGTATCCTAGACAGATGTCATACGGACCTTAAGAGAACACAAATGCCAGCCCAGGTTACTGTATCCAGCAAAACTCTCAATTAACACAGATGGAGAAACCAAGATATTCCATGACAAATCCAAACTACACAATATCTTTCTACAAATCCACCCTACAAAGGATAATAACTGGTAAACCCCAACACAAGGAGGCAAGCTACACCCTAGAAAAAGAAAGAAACTAATAGTTTTGCAACAAAACAAAGAGAAGAAAAGAACAAAAACATAATCCCACATCCAAATACAAATACAACAGGAAGCAACAATCACTATTCCTTAATATCTCTCAACATCAATGGACTCAATTCCCCAATAAAAAGACACAGATTAATAAAGTATATATGCAATGAGGACCCAGCATTTTGCTGCCAACAGGAAACACAACTCAGAGACAAAGACAGACACTACCTCAGAGTAAAAGGTTGTAAAACAACTTTCCAAGCAAATGGTCTGAAGAAGCAAGCTAGAGTAGCCATTCTAAGATCAAATAAAATCGATTTTCAACTGAAAATCATCAAAAAAGATAAGAAAGAACACTTCATATTCATCAAAGGAAAAATCCACCAAGATGAATCCTAAATATCTATGATCCAAATACGAGGGCACCTACATACATAAAAGAAAACTTACTAAAGCACAAAGCACACATTGCACCTCACACAATAATAGTAGGAGATTTCAACACCCCACTGTCATCAATAGACAGATCATGGAAACAGAAATTAAACAGAGACATAGACAGACTAAGAGAAGTCATGAACAAAATGGACTTAAAAGGTATTTACAGAACATTCTATTCTAAAACAAAATGATACACATCCTTCTCATCATCTCATGGTACTTTCTCCAAAATTGACCATATAATTGGTCATAAAACAGGCCTCAACAGATAAAAAAAATATATAAATAATCCCGTGAGTCCTATCAGACCACCACGGGCTAAAGCTGGTCTTCAATAAAAATAAGAAATGAACGGCCATATTTACATGGAAGTTGAACAATGCTCTACTCAATGATAACCTGGTCAAGGAACAAATAAAAAAAGAAATTAAAGACTTCTTAAAATTTAATGAAAATGAAGGTGCAACATACCCAAATTTATGGGACACAATGTAAGCTGTGCTAGGAGGAAAACTCATAACTCTGAATGCCTGCAGAAAGAAAAGGAGAGAGCATATATCAGCAGTTTGACAGCACACCTAAAAGCGCTAGAACAAAAAGAAGCAAATGCACCCAGGAAGAGTAGAAGGCAGGAAATAATCAAATTCAGACCTGAAATCAACCAAGTAGAAACAAAAAGGACTATACAAAGAATCAACAGAACCAAAAGCCGGTTCTTTGAGAAAATCAACAAGATAGATAAACCCTTAGCCAGACTAATCAAAGGACACAGAGAGTGTGACCAACTTAACAAAATCAGAAATGGAAAGGGGTCATAACAAAGAATCAAGGGAAATTCAAAAAAATCATAAGATCCTACTACAAAAGCCTATACTCATAAAACTTGAAAATCTGGAGGAAATGGACAATTTCCTAGACAGATACCAGGTACTAAAGATAAATCAGGAACAGATAAACCATTTAAACAACCCCATAATTCCTAAAGAAATAGAGACAGTCATTAAAAGCTTCCCAACCAAAAAGAACCCAGGTCCAGAGGGATTGAGTACAGAATTCTATGAGACTTTCATAGAAGACCTCATACCAATATTATCCAAACTATTCCACAAAATTGAAACAAATGGGCACTACCAAATTCGTTCTATGAAGCCACAATTATTCATATACCTAAACCACACAAAGACCCAACAAAGAAAGAGAACTTCAGACCAATTTCCCTTATGAATATCAATGCAAAAATACTCAATAAAATTCTTGCAAACTGAATCCAAGAGCACATCAAAACAATCATCCATCATGATCAAGTAGGCTTCATCCCAGGTATGCAGGGATGGTTCAATATACGGATAACCATCAACATAATCCACTATATAAACAAACTGAAAGATAAGAACAACATGATCATTTCATTAGATGTTAAGAAAGCATTTGACAAAATTCAACACCCCTTCATTATAAAAGTCCTGGAAAGAAGAGGAATTCAAGGCCCATATCTAAACATAGTAAAAGCCATATACAGCAAACCAGTAGCTAATATTAAACTAAATGGAGAGAAATTAGAAGGAATCCCACTAAAATCAGGGACTAGAGAAAGCTGCCCACTCTCTCCCTACTTATTCAATATAGTTCTCAAAGTCATAGCCAGAGCAATCAGAGAACAAAAGGAGATCAAAGGGATATAGATTGGAAAGGAAGAAGTCAAAATATCACTATGTGCAGATAGTATATTTAAGTGATCCCAAAAGTTCCACCAGAGAACTACTAAAGCTGATAAACAACTTCAGCAAAGTGGCTGGGTATAAAACTAACTCAAATAAATCGGTAACTTTCCTCTACACAAAAGAGAAACAAGCCAAGAAAGAAATTAGGGAAAGGACAACCTTCACAATAGTCACAAATAATATAAAATCGTTCGGTGTGACTTTAACCAAGCAAGTGAAAGATCTATATGATAAGAACTTCAAGTCTCTGAAGAAAGAAATTGAAGAAGATCTCAGAAAGTGGAAAGATCTCTCATGCTCATGGATTGGCAGGATTAATATTTTAAAAATGGCCATTTTACCAAAAGTGATATACAGATTCAATGCAATCCCTATCGATATTCAAATCCAATTCGTCAGAGGGTTAGACAGAACAATTTGCAAATTCATCTGGAATAACAAAAAACTCAGGATAACTAAAACTATCCTCAACAATAAAAGGACTTCAGGGGGAATCACTATCCCTGAACTCAAGCAGTATTACAGAGCAAACTGCATAGTATTGGTACAGAGATAGACAGATAGACCAGTGGAATAGAATTGAAGACCCAGAAATGAACCCACACACCTGTGGTCACTTGATTTTTGACAAAGGAGCCAAAATCATCCAATGGAAAAAAGATAGCATTTTCAGCAAATGGTGCTGGTTCAACTGGAGGTCAGCATGTAGAAGAATGCAGATCGATCCATGCTTATCACCCTGTACAAAGCTTAAGTCCAAGTGGATCAAGGACCTCTACATCAAACCATACATTCAAACTAATAGAAGAAAAAGTGGGGAAGCATCTCGAACACATGGGCACTGGAGAAAATTTCCTGAACAAAACACCAATGGCTTACGCTCTAAGATCAAGAATTGACAAATGGGATCTCATAAAACTGCAAAGCTTCTGTAAGGCAAAGGAAACTGTTGTTAGGACAAAATGGCAACCAACAGATTGGGGAAAGATCTTTATCAATCCTACAACTGATAGAGGGCTTATATCCAAAATATACAAAGAACTCAAGAAGTTAGACTGCAGGAAGACAAATAAACCTATTAAAAAATGGGGTTCAGGGTTGGGGATTTAGCTCAGTGGTAAAGCGCTTGCCTAGCAAGTGCAAGGCCCTGGGTTCAGTCCCCAGCTCCGAAAAAAAAGAAAAAAAAATGGGGTTCAAAGCTAAACAAAGAATTCACACCCAAGGAAGGCCAAATGGCTGAGAAGCACCTAAAGAAATGTTCAATGTCTTTAGTTATAAGGGATGTGCAAATCAAAACAACCCTGAGATTCTACCTCACACCAGTCAGAATGGCTAAGATCAAAAGCTCTGATGACAGCAGATGCTGGCAAGGATGTGGAAAAAGAGTGATACTCCTCCATTGTTGGTGGGATTGCAGACTGGTACAACCATTCTGGAAATCAGTCTGGAGGTTCCTCAGAAAATTGGATATTGCTCTACCTGAGGACCCAGCTATACCACTCTTAGTCATATACCCAAAAGATGCCCCAACATATAACAAAGGCACATGTTCCACTATGTTCATAGCAGCCTTATTTATAATAGCCAGAAGCTGGAAAGAACCCAGATGCCCATCAACAGAGAAATGAATACAGAAAATGTGGTACATCTACACAATGGAATACTACTCAAAAACAATGACTTTATGAAATTCATAGAAAATGGATGGAACTGAAAAATATCATCCTGAGTGAGGTAACTCAATCACAGAAAAACACACACGGCATGCACTCATTGATAACTGGATATTAGCCCAAATGCTCAAATTACCCTAGATGCACAGAACACATGAACCTTGTGGCTGACCAAAATGCGAATGCTTCACTCTTTCTTTAAAAGGAGAACAAGAATACCCACTGGGAAAGTATAGGGAGGCAAATTTTAGAACAGAGGCTGAGGCAATGCCCATTCAGAGTCTATCCCACATGTGACCCATTCATATACAGGCACCAAACTAGATAAGATGGATGAAGCAAAGAAGTTCAGGCTGACGGGAACCAGATGTAGATCTCTCCTGAAAGACACAGTCAGAATATGGCAAATACATAGGCGAATGCTAGCAGCAAACCACTGAACTGAGATCGGGACTCCGGTTGAAGGAATCAGAGAAAGGACTGTAAGAGCTTGAAGGGGCTTGAGACCCCAAATGAACAACAATGCCAACCAACCAGAGCTTCCAGGGACTAAGCCACTACCCGAAGACTATACATGGACTGACCCTGGGTTCCAAGTGCATAGGTAGCCATGAATAACCTAGTAAGGGCACCAGTGGAAGGGGAAGCCCTTGGTCCTGCAAAAACTGAACCTCCAGTGAAAGAGATTGTTGGGGGGAGGGTGGTAATGGGGGGAAGGAGGGGAACAGTCATATAGAAGGGGAGGGGCACGTGTTAGGGGGATATTGGCCTGGTAACTGGGAAAGGTAATAATGACTGAAATGTAAATAAGAAATACCCAACTTAATAAAGATGGAGAAAAAAATACAAATTCATATAAATAAGAATGATAGGAGGGGATTGTATAAGAGGATACCACAGGGTAATATTCTGGTATGAATATTAAGAGCCAGTATTTTGAAAGGAGTCTCCAAATAGCAGGTGGGGATCGCTGCAGAAATCTGCAGTAGAAAATATCCAACCATGGGAAAAACCTCATACTTTCTTATTGAGTCTACTGTGATTGTCACTGGACTGAGTCATGGAATTACCACAATAAAGAATTATACTCGTCCTAATAGTCATTTTCCAAATAAACCACATAAACCTTTTCCCCAGCTTATTCAGGTTTCAGTAAGGTTGTTTTTCAACAACAGTCAGTGGGAAATTTTTCTTAAAATAACAAACCGCTCAGTTGTGCTGTTATATATTAGTTCATATGTTTGAGTACTTGACCATCAGTTGGTTAATGGAACTGTTTGTAAAGGATGGGAGGTGTGGCCTTGTTGGAGGAGGTTTATTATTGATGTTAGTTCCAACCTACTATTCCAGTGCCATGCCTACCTGCTTGTTGTCATGTTTCCCACCATGATGGTCATGGACTCTCACCTTCTGCAACTGTGATACCCAAACTAAATAAGTTTATAAGTTGCCTTGGTTATGGTGTTTTGTTACAGCAATAGAAAAGTAACTAAAACAAATTGGCACCAGAAATGCAATATTGCTGTGACAGGACTAACCACACTTTTTTTTTCAGAAGAATGTGAAGACTTTGGCACTTTGCACTAGGAAAGTAGTTGAATCCTATAACCAGGAATACACAGGCTATCCTAGGAGGCACCTAGAAGACAATAATGCTAAGAGCAATGTGGACCAAGGAGGTCCATTCAAGAAGTTACAGAGGGGAACAGTATTAGGAACTAGGAGATCATTCTATGATGTTTTTGGCAAAGAATATGACTCCTTTATGCCCTTGTCCTATGAATCTTCCTATGGTTAAATTGAAGAGTTTGGGTCTAATTTCCTTGCCATTGCTAAAATCATTACTCAGGTTACTTAGCAATCAAAAATAATGCAATCATAAGACCACTCATCATTCCAGTGGGTATACGATCAAAGTAAATGAAATAAGCATATCAAAGAATCATTTATTTGCCCATGTTCATTGAAACATAATTAGTATAGCTAAGATACTGAACCAACCAAGTGTCCATCTACAGATGGGTAGAGAAATAAAGAATGTCACAACAATGGAACACTATTTCACTTAACAAATAAATGCTGAGACTGAAGATCATTCTATTAAATTAAATAAACTAGGCATAAAAAGACAAGTGTCACATGATCTTACTTATGTGAATAACGCAACAAAGTTGACCTCCCAGAAACACTCTGTGTAATAGTAGTTATCAGTACCTAATAGGAAGGATGGGGATCGATAAGGAAGATGCTGAGCAAGATACACAATTGCACTGAGAAAGAATGCATGTAAGAAACCTATTTTACATTTCCTGAACAAAACAGCAATGGCTTATGCTCTAAGATCAAGAATCGACAAATGGGATCTCATAAAACTGCAAAGCTTCTGTAAGGTAAAGGACACTGTTGTTAGGACAAAACGGCAACCAATGGATTGGGAAAAGATCTTTACCAATCCTACAACTGATAGAGGCCTTATATCCAAAAATATACAAAGAACTCAAGAAGTTAGACCGCAGGGAGACAAATAACCCTATTAAAAAATTGGGTTCAGAGCTAAACAAAGAATTCACAGCTGAGGAATGCCGAATGGCTGAGAAACACCTAAAGAAATGTTCAACATCTTTAGTCATAAGGGAAATGCAAATCAAAACAACCCTGAGATTTCACCTCACACCAGTGAGAATGGCTAAGATCAAAAACTCAGGTGACAGCAAATGCTGGCAAGGATGCGGAGAAAGAGGAACACTCCTCCATTGTTGGTGGGGTTGCAGACTGGTACAACCATTCTGGAAATCAGTCTGGAGGTTCCTCAGAAAATTGGACATTGAACTGCCTGAGGATCCAGCTATACCTCTCTTGGGCATATACCCAAAAGATGCCCCAACATATAAAAAAGACACATGCTCCACTATGTTCATAGCAGCCTTATTTATAATAGCCAGAAGTTGGAAAGAACCCAGATGCCCTTCAACAGAGGAATGGATACAGAAAATGTGGTACATCTACACAATGGAATATTACTCAGCTATCAAAAACAATGCCTTTATGAAATTCATAGGCAAATGGTTGGAACTGGAAAATATCATCCTGAGTGAGGTAACCCAATCACAGAAAAACATACATGGTATGCACTCATTGATAAGTGGCTATTAGCCCAAATGCTTGAATTACCCTAGCTGCCTAGAACACATGAAACTCAAGACGGATGATCAAAATGTGAATGCTTCACTCCTTCTTTAAAAGGGGAACAAGAATACCCTTGGCAGGGAATAGAGAGGCAAAGATTAAAACAGACACAGAAGGAACACCCATTCAGAGCCTGCCCCACATGTGGTCCATACATATACAACCACCCAATTAGACAAGATGGATGTAGCAAAGAAGTGCAGGCCGACAGGAGCCGGATGTAGATCTCTCCTGAGAGACACAGCCAGAATACAGCAAATACAGAGGCGAATACCAGCAGCAAACCACTGAACTGAGAACGGGACCCCCGTTGAAGGAATCAGAGAAAGAACTGGAAGAGCTTGAAGGGGCTGGAGACCCCATATGAACAACAAGGTCAAGCAACCAGAGCTTCCAGGGACTAAGCCACTACCTAAAGACTATACATGGACTGACCCTGGACTCTGACCTCATAGGTAGCATTGAACATCCTAGTAAGATCACCAGTGTAAGGGGAAGCCCTGGGTCCTGCTAAGACTGAACCCCCAGTGAATGTGATTTTTGGGGGAGGGCGGCAATGGGGGGAGGATGGGGAGGGGAACACCCATAAAGAAGGGGAGGGAGAAGGTTTGGGGGATGTTGGCCTGGAAACCGGGAAAGGGAATAACACTCGAAATGTAAATAAGAAATACTCAAGTTAATAAAAAAAAATAAATTAAAAAAAAAGAAACCTATTTTACATAACATAATGCCTCTAAAATATAAGGTTTCCATCTTATCACACAGACTTCCTAACGTGCTAAAATTTAGGATAGATTTCATTGAAATTGTAGGTGTTGAACTGGAACACCTTCCAGCACAACCAAGGCAATTACATTTTAACATACTCACTAGTGAATCTTTCACACACCAAATTTTCAGACAACAAGCAAGACAAAAGCCTGCCCCTGTCATTGAGCTTGCACTTTCGTATACCACTCAAGGCAAATTCTTTGGGTCTTCTGCATAGCACAGCATAGGAGCCTATTAGAAAGACACATCAGCTCTTCGGCTTTCTGTCTGTGCCCAGAGATGAACCAGTCCCACAGCTCTCTGTACCCAAATCCCGTGAGATAATCCTGAGAGCTCAGAGAAGACAACTCCTTCTGCTAACACTCCTGACCCAAGAGAAAACCAACTAGACACCCTCAGTGCCCTCTGGGCACAGAGACCTAGGAGCAGTCAGGGGTAGGACCCTTTTGTTTTCTGCCTGCACCCAGAATTGAAAGTCAGTCACCAGGAGCACCTACACACTTGAGAGCAGAGGTTAAGACCTACTCTTCTGCTTTAAGCAACCTAACTGGTAGCCGCAGAACACACAAAGGCAGGAGCAGTCTGGGACAGGACACTTCCGGTTTCTGCTTGCACTCGGAGCTGAACTAACTAGTCCCGCAGTTCTCTGTACCCAAATCCCATGGGGCAAAGAGCTGTACCCTCAGAAATGCTGACAATCCTGAGAGCTCAGGAGAGACTGCCACTTCTGCTCATATCCCTGGCCCAAGAGGAACCCACCTACAGCCCTCTGTGCCCTCTGAATACAGGAACCTAGGAGCAGTCAGGGGCAGGAACCTCCCAGTTTTTGCCTGCTCCTTGAGCTGAACAGGTCCCCCAGCTCGCTATACCTAAATCTCATTGGGGAGAGATCTAGACTCTAGACAATCCTGAAAGCTAGGAGGAGAAAACTACTTCTGCTCACATTCCTGACCCAAGAGGAACCCACCTAGTACTCTCTGTGCCCTCAGGACACACAAACCCAGGAGCAGTCTGGGACAGGCCCCTTCCAGTTTCTGCCTGCACCTGGGGTTGACACAGTCACACAGCTCACTATACCCAGATGCCCCAGAAAGAAAACAGGAGTGCTGACACACAGGCTTAAAGGAGGGTTAAGCCACAGTCAGAGACAGCTAGACAAGCTAACACCAGAGACAACCTGATGGGGAGAGGCAAGCACAAGAACCTAAGCAACAGAAACTAAGACTACTTGACATCATCAGAGCCCAGTTCTGTGGAGATGCGGGAAGGGAGGGGTGGTTTGGGAAGGGGAACATCCTTACAGAAGAATGGGGGAAGGGGAGGGGATAGGCAGCTTATAGATGGGAAACCAAGAGAGGGAATAACATTTGAAAGGTAAATAAAAAATATTCAATAAAAAAAAAGACACCAAAAAAATAAAAAGAAGAAAGAGAGAAAGAAAGAAAGAAAGAAAGAAAGAAAGAAAGAAAGAAAGAAAGAAACTAAGAAAGGAAGGAAGAAAGAAAGAAAGACAGACAGACAGACAGACACATCAGACATCATGCAAGGAATTATACCAAATATCACACCAGACTTCCATTAGGCATCACACCAGACATCAAACAAGGCATCACACCAGATATTACACCAGACTTCACATGATGCATCACAGCAGACTTCACAGGAGGCATCCCACCAGACATCACACAAAGCCTGCTCAATCAGAACTGAAATTTTCAAGCTGCTTTTCAAAATCACATTTAATGTTTAAGTTATAAAGATAATCCTTTAAAGTACCAAAATATAGAAAGGAGACAGGTTTTCACCCTGACAGCTCCCTCAGTTTCATTTCCTAGGAAGCACAAGTGGAGTTATTTTATTTTAGCTCATCATAACTATGGTTTTTCTCATAGCTAAATCATTGCTATTCTATAATAAGAAGAGAAAATTGATTTATATTTGTGACATTTCTTTATAAATGAACCATTTTCTCTAAAAGTTTTTCTGTGAGTAGAGTAATTCTCCTTGGGATATGCCAAGGACTTTTTCCTGTATTGGTTGTGCTGTGTTGATTTATCATGGTTGGTACTACTGAATTCTTTAACAATCAACAAGTAATCCTGCTTAAGCTTACAAAACTTTTCTTTTATTTCATTGTTTCTTTCCCCTCCTTCCTTGTACCTATTCTTTGCCTTGAAACCCTAGATAAAGGTCCCATGATCATGACTAGATCACTTACATTTTGATAAATCTGAATTCATTCCACTTCATTGTCTAAGGGGCCTGAAAGTGTTGAGTCACTGGCTTTATGCTTTGGGTCCTTAAGCACATTTGCTCTCAAGCTTCCCATTCTATTGATGTGTTTCTAGAGTAACACATAGGTGATGGTGGCTACCTAAAGATACCTATTCAGAACCCAAAATTGTGGCATTGCTTTCTAATATGGGTATTCACTGGTGTCATTGAAATTAGGATTCTTTTAATGAGATCACAAAGGGTTATAGTGGATGTTGCCTAAATAGCAAGTTCTTATGAGCAAAGAGAAACAGACATTCCAGCATAGGGGATGCTGCTGAAGGAGGAGACATGTGTCACAGCAGTACATCTTCTAATCAAGGGTATCAAAGTCTTTCAGTGGCCATAAATATGTGGCAAGGCATGAGGTAGATGCTCTTGAGGGTTTCCAGAAGGATCAAACACTGCTGACAACTTGAACTCCCACTACCAGGCCCTAGAAGAACCATACAACAAACCCTTGGCAGTTTCAATCACCACCAGGTTTGTGGTCATTTCTATAGGGGTCCTAAGAAATTATTCATTCCTGTGGGGATTTTTCCAGACTCTTACTTCATTTAATTCAGACATTTAATTTATTTTGGTAACTGTACATTTAACTTTCAGATTATTCTCTCTGTTTATCTTACCATACCAAGTTCAGCTGATTCTATGTATACGATAACCTTCAAATCTCTCAGATATAATAATTTTAATTTTTAATTGTTTTTGTTTCCTAAGATATATTTTAATAAGGAAATTTTTCTGTTCATCCCTCTTTCATAATTTTATCTTTCCTGAAGTACATAGTAATATCTTGTAACCATTTATGTTTATGAATCATAAACTATACCAGTTATTGTGAAGAGAAGGCTATACTTTCTTTAAGATTTTTGTATCTCTATTTTTCTAACTCTAATGAATGTAACATGCCAATACTATGCATATATGTTACAGTGAAGAGAATCTGCTGTACATACTTGGGCTTCCAATCTGAACAAGAAAACATTATATTATTTTTTCTAAAAACTTCAAATGCATGAATAATATATTTCAATTTTACTTATGTATCTTATAAATTAGCATAGATACATGTCATTTAAGAAAGTCCATTTGATTAGTATGTGAATGACTGCATGAGTTAAAAAAAATCTAGCAAAACAGTTAAATTCTCTGACTAAAGAGAAAATCTAATAGTTTTACTATTTGATAAGAAAATCTTAGGCAAAATTAATAACTATACAAAATTCATCAATCCTCAGCTCTCACTTAACATGACATCTTGACAAAAGGTTCATTTCACTGCATGGGAAAATTCACTTTTCCTTCTCAATTGGCAGAATGTCCCATATTTACTATTGAGAACAGGCATTTAAACTGGTCTTAGAGAATGAGGAAGGATTCCCCACATTTGTGTAGAAAAGGAGGGATGGCATTCCAGATTAAGCCTGGAAAGAAACAGCCAGTGAGTCAGACTAAAAGGGATGGTCACTAACAAGAGAGGATATGTGTCTGCCCTCTTCCTTCCAGTCAGCTTTGTACTGTAGGCTTTTGTCAGGGACACAAATGGAAAATAAAATAAAGTATCCAGATGGGAAAGAAATTACATAATCTCTGTTTGAAAATGACATATTGAAAACAGACATCTGAAGGAATTTGCTGCAAAACAATTAAAATGAATAAGTTTATCAAATTGCAAAATACAACATTAATATGTAAAATTTAACTAGATTCCTAGATAATCACAATGGGAACACTTAAAGAGCCTGGAATTAAAAAATAAAAACTTATCAAAAAAAAAAAAGAACAAATTGTACACTCTGAAAACTCTATGATGTTTTAGAAAATTTTATGTAGACCTAAATAAACAAGATATCCCATGTTTAGGAGTCAGAAGCATTAATGCCACTTATATGGAATCATCCCCCAAGCTTTATTTTACACAATCATTATCAAAATCCTGTTCCTAAACCTTCTGTGGAAATTATAAGGACCCCAAGTATGAAAAACAATTTAGAAAAAGAACAAGAAATTTGAAGTCCTTCTCCTTTACAAATATTAAAAACTTGTCATAAAGATTTAATAATTATGGTAGTTTAGAATTGAGAATCTATAAATAAATCCTCACATTTATGGTCAATTAAATTTTTTTACTGGTGAGTTAGGAAAATTCAAAGGTAAAAGTAGTCTTTCTAAACATTGTCCTGGGAAAACTAATTACCCACATAAAATTAATAACTCTAAAATATAGTTTAAAATTGGCTTAGGAAAATGGCAGTTTACAGGTTCTCTAATAATGTGTTAAACACATTCTTTGCAGCACATAATATAAATATTTATGACCGACAGTTAAGAATAGCTCTCACTAGTGTCAGTGTGCTGGCTAGTGTTTTGTCAACTTGACACAAGCTATAGTCATTTGGGAAAAGAAAATGTCAATTGAGAAAATGTCACCTACAGGCTAGACTATGGGGCATTTATTAGATTAATAATTGATGTGGGAGGATGTTGGGAATTGGTTCTAATGCTTTGTTTTAATTTGGCCCCCAAAATCGGGAATCTGTACGTCCAAACACTGGAGGTCCCTGTCTCCAGTTGGTTTTTGATTGATCAATGAAGAGCCAATGGCCAGTGGTTGAGCAGAATGAAAGAGGCAGTGCTTCTGGGTTTCTAGGGGAAGAACTCAGGAAGGAGAGAGGGTCCACCATGAGAAGGGGTAGGACAGACCAATCCTAGAAGGAACAGGAAGGTGTAACGGCCAAAATGTAGGTACAAAAAGGAAAGCAATCTCTGGAAGAACTGACCAGAAGCATTACGGGCCACCCAGAAAGAGCCAGGGCAGCAAAGATTTATGCATTTAGGAGGCGTTATGTTAGGAAGGCTGGCTGTGGACTCAGGATAACAGTGCCAATCCTGGGCAAGTAGTCTTGAAATGTATAAGAAATGTATAAGAATAAGTCATGGGGAGCAAGTAGTAAGCAGTGATTCTCCATGACCTCTGCATCAATCAATTCCTACCTCCAAGTGCTGCCCTGAGTTCTTGCTCTGAGTTCCTTTGGTGGCGGATGTGATTTGAAGTATGAGATGACATAAACCCTTTCCTCCCCAAGTTACTTTTAGTGATGTTTTATCACAGCAATAAGACACTAACTAAGCAATAACCATTAACTAAGATGACTCTTATCAAAGAATGAAGACTATTATAGTGATCCATAGCTCATCGAAATGCAGAGAGTAACTGACTCTGGTGCCTATTTCTAAATGATACATCTACAATACAACACCTACACCTACGGCTTAAGAAAACATTTAGAAGATGGTAAAGAAAACTCTAAAAACATGGGGGCAGGGACAGCTGATGCTAGATAACAATTTCTAGACAAATGGGGAAAGCTGTACCCATGATATCACAACAACACAGTTAGCTAAACAAGACCAACACAATGACAGGACAGGCTGACATCACAACATGGATGAGGGGATTCACAAGGTTCCACTTGTGCATCAAAAGCTACAGGTAATTAATGGCTGGAGAGAGAGAGAGAGAGAGAGAGAGAGAGAGAGAGAGAGAGAGAGAGAGAGAGAGAGAGAGAGAGAGACTTCTCTCCAAGGACTCAGTCCCTGATACAGTCTAAAGCGCTCTGCCCAATACACACATATACACAACAAATATAACTTAATGGACTCAGCAGGTGCTGTGTATGAATGCTTGTATTATGTTAATTTGGGCCTCTGAAATTGTTTGTGCGAGAATCCATACATCCACACATAAGACACTGAGGGACTGTGACTTCAGTTGGTTCTGATTGGTAAAGTTTCTGGAAGCCAATGGCTGGGAAGGGCAGACAGAGGTGGGATGTTAGAATTCCTGGGCAAGGGACCTAGGGAGAAGGAGATCTGCCATGCTTGGATAAGAAGAATGATGCCATGCCTGAAAAGGTGCAGGACAAAGAGCATAGTGGCCATGTAGGAGCCAGGGGAGAGCAGCCCAAGTGGGCTGCACATCTGGGTCCAGGGCAGTCAAGATGGAATATAGGATTTACTAAGTAATAACTCAGGAATATCGGAGGGAGGTGGATTAGCCACGTGGAGGTGTTGAACCAATCACTGAACTGTTTTAGGCATATCAAAATATAAAGATTGTGTGTGTGCTTCATTAGGGAACCCAGAACATTGAGGCAAGAAACAAGGAACATGCTGCTACAAGAATCAATTTAAGTATTTAATTAGCTACTTCTACAGGTGTGTGTGTGTGTGTGTGTGTGTGTGTGTGTGTGTGTGTGTGTGTAAAGTAATTAAAGAAGAGGTCATGAATTTGAGAGGGAGTTGGAGAGTCATGGAAGGACCTGGAGTAGAAAGAAGGGGAGGAAATGATGTAAAATAGTTTTCTAGTTTTCCTGTAATAGATTTTTCGAAAAACAAAAAAAAGTTTTGAATGAAAACACTAAAAATCGACTTTGTGCTTGTAAGAGTTACATTTCTAACCATCCTTAGAATAAAACATAGCTACAAGCCCTCATGACTTTGAATTAGATTTTGTATACACACGACTCCATATACCCCAAAACAGATGAAACCTGACTTTCATCCAATTCAAAATCCTTTATGCTCTAAAGATTTTATCAGGAAAAAAAAACTGGGTAGGAGAAAATACTCTTCAGATATGAGTTTTATTAGAAGAAATGGACTCAAGATCATGATTGGTCCTTGAGGTGAGAGAACATTTCAAAGGGACAGTACATAAATCAAATCAGACAGAATGAATAGAGCCTAAAGAGTAAGAGTTCCTTCAAAACCTTAAGAGAAACAAGATTACAAACAAAAGCTTAGACAGGCAGTTGTGGTGCACATCTTTAGTCTCAGCACTCAGGAGGCAGAGGTAGGGAGAACTCTGAATTCAAGGCAGCCTGATCTACAAGACTTCCAGGACAGCCAGGGCTACAGAGAGAACTTTATCAAAAACAAACAAACAAATAAACAAAACCCAAGAGAGAGACAGAGACAGAGAGACAGAGACAGAGAGACAGAGAGACACAGAGACAGAGAGACAGAGACAGAGACAGAGACAGAGACAGAGACAGAGACAGGCAGAGAGAAAGAGACACACAGAGAGAGTGCTTAAAGTAAAAAAGTAAAAGAAAGATGGCTATGAGGCCAGGATGACAGGTGTAGGACAGAGGGAAAGGTCAAGGAATTCCCTGAAGAAAATAGGTGACTTTTACATACTTTCATGGCTAGAGGAAATTTTTCCACCCCATGGCTTAGTCTGGAACCGTTTCTATTCCAAGGAGGACCGCAAATGAGAAACTGTGAAGCCTTTATCAGTCCCAGAGATAAACAGGAGCAGAGGAGGGGACAGAGGCATAGAAGGAAGGAAGCTTTCTCTTATCTGTGGGATCTGGCCACTGTTGTGGTTTGCCCTGAAGCTATCCGTATTTTGATGCTAATTCCACTGCCCCAAGGACAGCTCCCTAGTCACTACTCAGAACTCAGGTGACTTCACCAGAACCACCTCCCCATTGAATTTGTAAAGTACAGGTGAGGGGCAGGTATGGGATAGAAGGATGCCTGTCATTGGAGGAGAAGGAAAGATGGGCGGGAGAGAAGTTTGAAGGAAGAGGAGGAGCCGAAAAGAGAAAGGAAGAGACAGGAGGGAGAGAGGGGCAGAGAAGCCGTGGCAGGACAAGATGGCAGGTGATGTTAAGATTCTGCTCTGTGTATTTACAGGTTGTTATTAATGTTCTCAAGGGATGGATGGTACCAGGCTTTGTATGTTCAAGTGGGCAATTATATCTTATCAATTGGGTCAAAGATTATTGTGATGTGTGGTCTTTTATGTGAGGGTTTGAGTGTTGGAAAGTGTGCGGCTGGGATGTGTTTCCGCCAAGATATCTAGCAGATATCTTGGGGCACTGAGGTGCCAGACCTAGAGGGATAAAAGACAACCATACTTTTTTTATTTTTATACTTTTACAACAACAGGCCACTTAGAGTGACTAGTGTGGGAATGAGTGTTTCCTTCTTTGAATGAACATTCATAACATGAGCACAGCCATGTCAAAGATCCTAGTACTTCAAACTCATGGAAATGACAAGGCTTTCCCTGGATCTGAGCAGGGACATTAATGCTATGTATAAAAGTATCAAACACAACTTGAGACTGCTCCCTTTCAGAGACCTACTGTCAAGGTTACCTAAACTAACTCCTTATTCAGCTGCACATAGTAAACATAATGCATTTCCAGGCTACTCCTGCATCAGCATCAAAGAACACAGTCCACCCAACCCCACCTTTCTGTACATGCGTCAGTCATTCTTTCACTCTCTATTGCCCCAATCAGATCAACCCCAAAGCCAGACAAGGTGCCACAAACCAGAGTTTTAAAAGCCTGGCCCATGATGTAATACATACCATATTTTATAAAGGACTTGCACCTAGAATGAGTAAAAGATATTTATAAATGAACGATTACACCTAAATGACAAAAGACAAATGAACCAATAAAAATATAAACAGACATTTCTCAGAGTTCATGTAAATGGCTGAAATCACTTGAAAAAAAGAACACAAACTAATTTTCATCATGAAATGCAAATAAATACTGCAGTGAGATTCTCACAGTTATTAATGTGTTGTTATCAAGAAGACAAGTAATAAATGTCGAGATCATCATTCACTGTTGGTAAAGATGAAGTATGGCTTATCTGCTTTGGAGATTAGCTGAGGGTTTCTCAAAACCTTAAACACAGAATTACATTATCTAGAAATTCCACTAGTAGGTATGTAGCTGGGGTGGTTAACAGTTTCTTTGTTTACAGTTTCTTCTCTTGTCCATGCCCTCTGTTGGCTCCTCTTGCTGTTCATCATTGGTAATCATTCAATATGCATCAGTTTGCTTCAATTTAAGGAAGACACTTCATATAGCTAGCCTTTATGGTGATCATTTTGACCATACCTCTTGAATTCAATTGCTCCACAAAACTCACCAATCCTTACCATTCTATAGCATGACCAAATGTAAATGTTTTATTCAGTGTTGTCTTCCTGCATTTCCTGTGTTAGTCTACAGCACAATTTCACAGTGGCTACATGTTAATCTCTGTCAGACCACCACAGTGGCTACATGTTAATCTCTGTCAGACCACCACAGTGGCTACATGTTAATCTCTGTCAGACCACCACAGTGGCTACATGTTAATCTCTGTCAGACCACCACAGTGGCTACATGTCAATCTCTGTCAGACCACCACAGTGGCTACATGTTAATCTCTGTCAGACCACCACAGTGGCTACATGTTAATCTCTAGGACCACCACAGTGGCTACATGTTAATCTCTAGGACCATCTCATCACATATGCACACTTGGAAAACTCCCACTCTTGTCTTAACTGTTTTTCAGTTCCTATTTATAAATTATTCTTTCTAAAATGTTCCTTTCAACATAGACTCTATGTCAATGCCTCAGTGAAAATCTATGCTATTTTTCCTTTCTTTTTTTTTGTAAAACTATTATATCTATTTTCCTGTTTATCTTATAGTATAATATCCCCACAAGATTACAATCTCTGTTCATTCCACACAGCTTTTAACATATAAACAGAGCACAAATATTTAACGCATCTTACTATTACATACCCAAAAGCATTTCACATTTAAAAGTGTAAAACATTACACTAACAGGTGGCATAGGCATACTACCTTCAATTGAATTCAGAAAAAAATATTTTTTACCTCACTGCTAGATAAGTGCTTAGTATAGAAGCTATAAAAAATTAAGCATATCTTAATAGAAATTTTGAAGGTTAGATTATAGCAATAGAATAAACAAATCAATTATTTCATGTTTTATTATAGTACCACAAAATAACTTTGTCTGTTCTACTTCTAGACATTCAAATGATGAGCATGAGTTCAATACAGCATTCATAAGCAACAGGAGCAAAGGGAGAGCCTTAGTCCAGTTCTGACCCTTGATCAATGTTATCATTGTGATCTAGAAACCCAACTGTCTTCAGTTTACTGTCTCTGAACATCCTGCAGCTTCTCACCCACATGCTGAGAGCTGTTTCCTAAACTTGTCTCAGACTCTGTAAACATGAATTTAGATCTTTGGTGCTAGAAAGAACATTTTTAAAAGAAACAACAAAACGCGATCAGGAAAAAGGGTTAATTTCTCCCTTTGTCCCAACAGTGCAAGAGATCATCTCAACAGTGGATAAAAATGAAGGCATAAACATTATACACAAATGTCCTACCTAGAAATGCTTGACTTCTAAATGCAGTAAGCTTTGTTTGGAGAAGCAGCAAGGGAGGATAGACTATCTACAAGCACTGCGTTCCCTGTGGATGGAGTCATTCAAAAAAACAAAACATTCTGCTAATCAAAGGTGTTTTAAAGAACTGCTTAGGAAAACTGAAAAATGCTCTTGAAAATGTAAAGACACATTAACATATATATCCATATATCCATATATCCATATATCCATAGCATAGAACACAAAATGCGTAAGACACCACTGGCATGCATTACAGGGCTTTCCTTGGAGTCAATGAAAACTGGGATGATGTTTTTTAATAACTTACAGCCGGAAGGTGAGAGAGCTATGAAGGGAGAGTTTCTAGTGAAACTGACCATGTTCACAGAAATTTCCCTCTAAAGGAATGGAGTCCACTTTGATTTTAGTGTTTTCACATATGCTTGATACACAAATCATCCATTTTCCTTTTTCCAAATAATACAGATTCTATAAAGTAGCAAGCTACAATGTTATATAATAATTTAAAGGTTTAGTTTAGAGAAGTATATTCAATTATTTTAAAAATCAAACTTACTGATCTTTACTATTTATAAATTTGTCTTAATGTTAACTATATAAATAGACTCTTCATTCTCTAATAAAACTAAAGTTTTTTTTAATTCCTCAATCTCTCAACAAAGTACATAAACGTTTTCATGGCTCATTTAGAACATTGGCGAAAACAAAACACATATAGTACAAATAGTGAGCTATTGTTTGTGTCTCATTTACCACCCCTAAAGAAGCTCATTATCTTATGATAATTTGTGCCTAGAAAATCATAGCAAATTTCAACTTGAATCAAAGCTCTCAAGCTCTCCACTCAAATTCGTTCAGGTTGTAAGCACTCACATGTACAAGTTAGGTACAGTGCTAGGCCAGCTATGGCAAGAGGTGGTAATAGTCTCTGGTCTCAAAGCAAACGAACTGAACTTCTACATTCTGTATTCAAACAACCCATTTGTATTATTTGCAAAGGAAGGCCACATTTATCTTGATGCAAAGTCAGCATGAAAATTAATCAACACCCAAGATTCTGGGAAGCAGAAACAGATTGCACTCATATAGAGATACTACAACTGTAGCCAAAGAACCACTTGTAATATATAATTAACAATTTTTGTAAAGCTCTCAAACCTGAAACTTACAGTTTTCATTAGCAGAGAAATTCCCCAGCAACCAGATTTTCTGAAATTAATTTTTTTCTCTTTTTTGAAAACTATGCTTAGAGAAGAAAATAATAAACTATCAAAACAGATCTATCTAGCTGCAGTAACTAGCAACTTTTACATATGCTGTATTGAGTCCTTGTAATGGTTATGCTTTCTGATTCCAGGACCACTAGAACACTTATAACTGGTGTGTTCAGAGTTCACACCAACTAGACTACCAAGGACCACTTCATTGGCAGCAGCAGTAAATTATCTCAGGCTCATTGGGTGGGCTGATCTGAAGGTGGGTGTGTGGAGCTTGGAAAACAGCTAGTGCTCAGTAAACAGTGACTCCTTAGCTCTTTAATAAAATAAGCAGAACATGGTGAAAGAAAATTAGTGAGAAAGGAGGATTCTTTTTATCCTACACATTGCCATCTCCTTAATAGACATTATGCTCTGCATGCATCCCCATCTTTCAAGCTTTAACCTTCAGATGCTACCTAGAGTCTCTCACCCTCACATCTTGTTGCCTTCTCATCTAGAACATGAAGCCCTACTAATATTCTAGGTCAGGAGTTCTCAATCTTCCTAATGTTATGACTCTTTAATACATTTCTTCATGTTGTGGGGACCCATAACCAGAAAGTTATTTTTGTTACTACTTCATAACTGTAATTTTGCTACTATCATAAACCATAATGTAAATATTTATGTTTTTTAATAGTTTTTGGCAACCCCGGTAAAGGGGTTGTTCAGCCCCAAAGAGATCACAACCCAGAGGTTGGAAAACTACTGTTCTAAACTGTAGAGTCCTGAAGATTTCTATACAATCACACTATAGGACCGCATCTACCTCACCTTTCCAAGGATCTATGACTTGAACACAGATGTGGGTTAGCAGATGGAAGATGTCATCCACAGCTCAGACTTAAACAAGTCCTTTCCTGGGAAAGATCTATGTACCTATTGCAGGGAGAACTTTCATAAGATAAAGCAAAATTATAAGTCCTTGGTGATGGGATTACCTTTGACATTTGCAAGGGTCCCTTCTTTTCCACTGTTTGTCTTAGAAAATTTCTTGAATCCGTCGTGTTAGCAATGGTTTTCCTGTGATCTATACTTGCTGTACAGTACCCCTGGGCCCACTATAATGGTTATCTAGGGCCAAGTTTAGCTCACATGTTTTTCTCATCCAGCAGATGAAGAAAGTGTTGTGTTATTTGTGACAAAACCAAAAGACATACACATAGTTATAGTTCCCATAGCTATGATGTTATGGCCTTTATTGAGCCTTTATGAAAAATCCCTAAAGAAGCTTCTTGATTTATGAAGAAATGCACTTATGTCTTTTCTATCCTATGTTACTAAAGCATTTACGAGTAGGTAAACTGGTAGAACTGATGAGACTCAAATTTTAGCAGACTAAGATAACATGCAATAACACCAGAGTTTATGGCAAATTTCAATTTTAAAAGATTTCAGGTTTGAGAAGATTGCTCAGAAATCAAAGTACTTGCCAAGCAAGTATGAGGGTCAGGATTCAGATGTCCATAAACTCAAAGTATTGCCTGGCTGTAAGTCCAAGCTCAGAAGTCAGAGAGAAGAGATCAGAGTACTGGAGTTTCTGTACAATCACACTACAGGACCTCATCTACCTACCAGCAAACAGGATAGCAAGACTAACTTTATTGGTGAGCTCTGGGTTTGACAGAGAGAACCTGGTTTAATGAATAATGTAGAAGAGCAATCAAGGATGATTCTGGATATTGATGTCAGGCCTCCACATGCATGCAGATAAACCAGTTCTTTTGTTGAGATTGCCAATAGAATCAATGAAGTTAAAGAAGTCCTGGAAACATTGCAGGTCTTCCTGGAAGGAAAGGTCAGGTCCACTGAAACCTCTGGGAACCAGAAACATAGATGCCTCTGGGGTGCTGCCTCCTATTAGTCTTTTCCTAAACTTCTTTCCAGGCTTGTGTCTGGAGACTATTCTTGGATTAAGGTCATCTTCTCCTGCCCATCACTTTGATCTGCCTATAACTTTCTCTATCCGTGGTCCTATTTCACAAAGGCTGGTGCTTTTTCTCCTGACAGCTAAATTGCTCATGAAAATATCTCACTTAAATTATTGAGAAAACATATTTGCATCACATTCAGCTGCTATAATGTGCTGGCTTTGTCTGAGATGGTCTGGGGGAGAAAGAGAGGGAGATGAGAAACCTAACGTGGCTGCTTAAGTCTGACCCTTCCTTCCATGGGAGGTAGGAGAAGAGGCCACTCCCAAGTGACAGTAAGAAAAGCAAATGAAACTGAATCTGATTCTATGAATGCACTTGTGTGCCCTCTGTTTGATATGGGAGTTAAATATAAATCATCTAAGAACCTACAGAATTCAAGACCAGCCTCAGTTTGGATGGGCTATATAGGAATGGAGGTAGTATATTAAATATCTGTGGGTGAAGAAAATGCTTGAGACAAATTTCTTTGCTATCCATTTTCTTAGCACAAAGTATAGAGCTTAACTTGGATTCAATGTAGATTGCTTCATACTTTTCCAAAATTCTACATAACAATCAAATTTAAGTATCCAACACAGCTCCCTCTTTATAATGTACTTTGCAAAGAAATAGTTATATATAAAAAAAATCCAAATGTCTTACCTTACACAGCTCGAACCACCTGTTTTGTTGTCCATAGCCATGAACAAATACCCATATGGAACATGATTGTTTCCCTATCAGGGCTTTGATTCTATCATTCCTTTTGCTTTGAATTCATCTGTCACATTCTACTCCGAATTATAGCTAAATCTTAAAATCAACCCCTCCCATTTCAATTAACTGCTATCACTCTAGTTCTTTGGGATTTGTTGTAAACACTTTGCCATGGTAAACTGACAGAGACTATGATAAACAGTTTCCTTTCCCTGTAAAGAAAGAATTATACCAAACATTACATAAAAGTTATTTAAGACTGTAAATATCCTTGTGTCGGTGCCCTTCCTATTACAGATGATTTGAAGTGTTCTGGCACAACTGGGAGCAACTAGTACTGCCAGGAATTCCTGCTATGATACAGCCATGGAGTACTGCCAGGAATTCCTGCTGTGATACATTCATGGAAGCCTGGGCTTTGCTCCAAGAAACTGGGTGGAAAAGTCTCCATCTGCCTTTCCAGAGAATTATTAAGGATAATAATAAGAATTACAAGAATATTCTCCTGAAATTATTTCTTGAATTATATGAGCTGTTGGCATTTCTCCACCTCAGTGGACATAGAGTCTCCCAAACATGACAGTTCATTGCTGACATATTTACTTGAATTTGATCTAAGGTTTAAGTGGAGTCCATGAAATGTTAAAGGCATCAGATTCCACAACACTCTCAAAAGCAGCTATGTATCAGAGACAAAGGGACTTACACAGTGAAAGGCCAGAATTTTAAATGCTTTTTATAAGCATGTTGTCCTATCTAGTTGTTTCTTTAAGCTGGGGGTGGGAGGGTCATCTGGCAGGAAACAAACATGTACTTACTGTGTTTTCTATCTAAACTGTGCAACTGCCCTCTCCTGACTTGCATGCCAAGTTCCTCAAAGACATCATCTGGAAATCACTATCATTAGCAATATGCAAGAGTGCAGCTAGTGTCATCTCACCCAAGACTGCCTCTGGAAGGAAAAGATGAAGTAGAAAGGAGGTTTCAACTCTATTCAGATGTCATTTTCATTACTTCCCAGAGGGTACATGACCCTAGCAGGTGCTGAAGTCACGAAGCATCCTATCAGAGTCCACAGAAGACATGTACAGTAAAGGAGCCAGAGTGAAACATCTGATACACAGTCACAAATGCTATGTGTAAACTTTAAAAGTACTTATTAATCACATACTCTAGCACATTCATGTTTTCTGGTGTTGTTTCCAAATATTCATAGCCTATACTGTAAAGAGCAACTTTTCTTTCTTGGAATTTAATGTTGACATTATTTTTAGTATGTTCATGTCTTGCTTTCATCAGAGTTTCTATGAATTTTCTTCCCTCTGGAGAAGAAAATACAATTTCTAAATTTAGGATGGTAACAAAAGAAGTAAAGTCCACATTAGAAATCTTGATTTAATTTAACCAAAGTCTAATCAGAACCACAAATACAACCAGGGAGTTCTCTGTTCCAGCTAGGATAATTCTTTATATGTGCTATACAAAGAGTTAAGAGAGAAAGCTTTCAAGGCATTTGATCCTGGCTGATTGTGGGGCTTGAGGTCATAATCTGTAATTCAATCTCTACTATCTTCAGACAATCCATGTCACAATTAATCTACTGTGATTAATGGGAACGATTAGCTGTGAACTGGGGAGTTCACAGGGATTATCTCTGAAGAAGTTGTGAGGCTTGGTAGTAATATCATAGACTATACCAAATAGTAGTAGTGAAGTGAATGCCTTCTGTAGTAACCACATTCAGTGAGGTAGTTCCACCAGGACATGAGTAGGTGGCTGGGGTCATATAACACACTCTAGAATCCAAATCAAGCAAGCCACTAATTGGCAGCAGCACAATGGACAGAAGAATTTAGAATATTAGATGGGACCCCTGGCTCCCCACCTCAGACAGTGACTTGGAGGACCAAGGCATATGATAGCTCTTCAACACAAGTGAACACCAGGCAAAGGGAATAGTCTGATGTTAGAAGAAAGAGTGAGTGAGCCCAAGAGTTTCTAGCCCCTAACATTAGGACATTGACCTGGGACAGAAATGAGAGAAAAGTAAAGATGAAAAGATCTTGAGAAGGTAAAAGTAAATTGTTGAACATGGTTCAAGAATGGACCTCTCTGAGGTAAACTGAGTGCTTTCAAGAACATTCCAAGAAAACAAAACAAGAGTCTTGTAACCTCAGTTTCTTCAAAAACACAGACTTATCCTTGGAATGTGTTTTGATGCCCCTCTCAGATGTAGTAGATAGGAGTGGTTTACTTTATACATTACAACTACCTATTGTAATTTGTTTATATGTCTCTATAGCAAAACATATTTCTGTCACAGGCATGTCCATGTGATTGTGTATAGCTTGAACCCATGAGAACTTTATTTGTGGGACTTTTTTAACCCTCAAAGTATAAATCATCTGATGCTCCAAGTAAAGTTCACTCTTGCATGAGACATTAGTCTGCCTTGTCTATTGGCTCCATTCTCCTACCACATCTAGAACAGGGACAGTAGACGTGTGACCAAACAGGTTGAAAGGGAAAATCTGTGATCAACAGTGAAGTTGATTAGAAATAGGATTCGTGTTATATTCCATATAGCACAGTCTGTTTCAGGTATGTAGTAAGATAGACAAGGAAGAGAAGAAAATGGAAGACAGAAAATAGGTTATCTGGTTCTTCTTCATTTGCTTTGCAGTATGTCCATAGCTTTTCTGGGACACCATTTTAGATAGTTACATTGCACTAAAAATTTAAAACCTGGGATGCCTGTCTTAAGTGATATATCTATAACACAGCCTCCACATTAATACTCAGGAACCCTTGCAGAAGAAGGGTCAGAAAGAATATAATAGTCAGAGATCCAGCAAATCTGCTTCTGTGTTTACTAGAGAGGGTGGAAAAACTGTCTATCCTAGGACATCTTAACAATGCTTGCCTAAGAAAGTCCTGAACAATGACAACACCAATAGACATGCTGTGTAGAAAGAAGAACTCTTGTAGGACCCCACAACTAAACAAAGAACTCTAGGCAAGTAAGGAGTACAGAGAGGGGGGAAAATCAGTCTTCCTCATAGAGAAGCCCACTAATAGGCTATTTGTCAGGTTGCATTTACATATTTATGTGCTTATATGCATATGTAACAATAGTAATTTTAAAAGGAGTCTGAATTTGAGAAGGAGCAGGAGAGCTGGAGGAAAAAAGGAGTGGGAATAATGCAATTATAATTTTAAAGTTGCAAGTAAACAAATGTAATAAAGTCTCTAAAATCAGGTTGTGACAAGGGTTTTTCATTTTGAAGTTCTAATAACAAATAGAAGAATTTCAGTTTGATATGATTTAGTGAATAAGCTTTCTCAATTTGAGTTTAAATTGAAGATAAACCCCTGGGTACTGAACTTCTAGGCAACAGTAGCAGCTGAAGCTATGTGTCATTTTGGGGTTTTGTTCTTTTAATATCTGTGGCTTCTATTTTAAGAAAGGATACTAATTTCCTAATCTCCTTTTAAAATTATTTAAATTACAAATTTGAGTTGACATAAAAGAAAATCACTGAGTGAAATAATAAAGATACATGTGTATGTGTAAAAATATTACTATTTGAAATTAGGGAGGTAGTACTTACTGTACATGTGTGAGGACCTGAGCTCTGATTCCCAGTACCCATGTAAAACCCAGCCATGAAGGCTTGCATCTCTAAGTCACAGTGCTGAGTCGGGTGGAATCTTTGCAGAGCTAGTTCATCTAGTTGAAGTGGCAAGTTCTACTCTCAGTGAGACACAGGCTCAAAGAAGTAATGTAAAGGTGGTAAAGGAACCAGCCAGTGTTTACATTTGGCCTACACACATGCCCACAAGGGTGAGCAGGCACAAAAACACAAGCATTCAGGGGTACAATGCTCATGCACATGCACTCACTTGCATGTGTGCATACAAACAGATATACATGTGAATCCTCATGCTTGCCTTGTAAGCCAACCTGCCATGTCATCCTAAAGTCTCAATGCAGTGCAGACAGTAGAGACCAAAGCAGCTCTCACCCTTTCAGTACCCTAGACAAGTCCGTGTCCACAAGCCACAACAGTCACCTGAGGCAATATCTAAAAGCCTCATAGTTTTCGGTTTTCTGGTCAGCCGTTTAAAAGCAAATAAACAGTGAACTTTCCCAAAAATCTGTCATAAAAAATTGTTGAGGAAAATGCCTATAACTGTTCTGTGTTTATTAGAACTAGAAATAAAAAAGGGGCTTGGGCAAAGCTAAAGTTCCTTAATCAACTACCAACTATAAATACCACTGAGTAGACAGAAAACCTGATTATAGAAGAGGTTTTTATCCTGTTTGACAAAGCACCATCTAATTGCTACAGCAAAAAAAAAAAATATTTTTTTTACTTATTGATGTACATGTGTGTGAGCCGGAGTGGACATATGTGCACCACATGTCTGCACACAGGAGCCTGCAGAGGTCAGAAGAGAGCTTCAGAACCCCTGGAACTGATGTTATAGACAGCTGTAAGCTGCCAAGTAGGTGCTCAGAACAGAACCTGGGTCCTTTGCAAGAGTAACAAGTGCTATTATCCAGAGAGCCACCTCTCTGGGCTCCAGCACAACACTATTTGAAAAGAAATGTAAACTGTTCGAAATCAATAATGAAGATGGATCCATCCTTACTTAGTCTGAAGGACACATGCACAGACATTAAAAACAACAACAACAACATAGTTTTGCATGTTTTTAAGAGAGACCCTGGTAACTTTACAAATCATCCTTGATAATTCACTTTATCTGATTCTTTCCCTTTTCCTTCTACTGTTTTAGCCATTGAGAAATGGCAGAAAGCAAATAGGCATCAGTATTAATTACTGTGAAATGGCTAAAAGCCAGAAAAGTCAGAGGAAGCCTTGAGGCAGAGAGGAAACAAAAAGGTGAAACTCATTTATCAAGGACATGAAACCACCCCACCATGTCCTCTCTTATAGCCCCCAGGATCTACAATGACTCAGACCAAGGACACCTAGTTTCAATCCCAAGGCTGAAGTCCAGGATCCTGGACTCTTCCTTCTTTAAGAGAAACCACGCTAATGTTGAAATGTTCTCTAACTGTGCAATTGTTTGTTTCATATGCGTACCACTCATTAATATGGTGACTCCGACTAATACACTTTCATCTTTTGGGGAAAGTGGCATGTAAATAAAGCATTATTACCATAACATTTCCTCTAATGATCCAGCCAGGAAATGGCACAGATGGCATTGAACTGAGAAGTGTTGTAATCACTATACCAAAGAGAGGAAGAATTATACAAAAAAAGATGTAAAAAAAAATAAGAGCAAAACATTTTAACTTTGTGGAAGAAAAAGTGTGTGTGTGTGTGTGTGTGTGTGTGTGTGTGTGTGTGTGTGTGTGTGTGTGTGTGTATGTCTGTGTGTACAGAACAGAAAGTCCTGAGTGAGTATGGAGGCCAGAGGGCAATTTGTTGGAGTCAGTTCTCTTCATATGGGTCTGAGGGATCAAACTCAGATTCCAGGCTTGGTGGCAAACCCTTCACCTATTGAGCCAAAATGAGACTTTGCTGGCTTCAAAATGGAACTTTACAAGTGCCAAAATAAGATGCCCAGCATAGATGTTACAAAGCAAAATAATTTATATTCCTTAAAACCATTAACATACCAACATTATTTGAAGAGAAACTGGTATTCCCAAAAATAAGATGCTTGCCATAAATGGAGTGAGGAGAGGAACTACCATGAGTCATTTTAAAATGCCATGGGGCCTTCTGTGGACTTTGTCTACATCATTGGCTTTCCTGGGTTTCATCCTGCTTGTCCATACTGTAGGTTTTATAATTTTCCAGTTTCCATACAGAGGGATATAATTCCTTTTAAGTCTCTTTCCATATACATATGGACAGTGCCTAACTTGCAATGGTTCAACCTTTTTAACTTTTACACAGGTACAAAATAATGGTATTCAGCAGAAACTACTTCAGACTTGAATCCCCAGCTAGTGATGTTTGGTATGGTGTTCGCTGGTTAGTGATAAGCCACAGCTATCAGGCAGTCTAAGCATCATGAGAATAAACAACATGAGTGCTACAGCATTACAGTGTTTAGAGGGCAGTTCTAGAAAACACACTGAAGTAACCTAATCACAGACAAATGCATGAGTACATACTGTGGTTCAAGAGCCTTGACTAGTACATGATGTCAAAAAAAAATCCCCACTCACATAAAGTGATCTGCAGCATTAATATATATATATATATATATATATATATATATATATTTAAAATATAAAGATATATGAAATGAAATACCTATAAAGCCTAAGTAAAATGCTCAAAATATTTCTCATTAAAGTGATTGTTTTAACTAGTCCTAAAATTCTGTCTTTAAAGGTAAAAGACTACTCAATAGAAAAACAGAAAGTGGGGTTGGGGATTTAGCTCAGTGGTAGAGCGCTTGCCTAGCAAGTGCAAGGCCCTGGGTTCGGTCCCCAGCTCAAAAAAAAAAAAAAAGAAAAAGTAAAAGAAAAAGAAAAGAAAAGAAAGAAAAACAGAAAGCATTAAAGTTTACTTTTAATGATTTCACTAGAGTCTTGCATTTTATAATAGCAGTAATTGAGAAACAACAAACTGTAAAGGCACAGTTGAATTCTTGGAAACTGAAGGAAAACAAGAAAATTCACAGGAGTTACCATATCAAAGGAACTGTGTTGAATAAACAACTGAGTATTAACACTCTGTTTCTAACCAAGGACTGGTACTAATATAACTGTTTTTTTGTTTGTTTGTTTGTTTGTTTTTTTAAAGACAATCAAGATTTTAATTCCAATGCTTAGGAAGAAAGAAAAAAGAATTGTTGTGAATTCCAAGCCAGTCTGGTCTGTAGAGTGAGACTTTGTTTAAAATCAACACAAAATAAGCAAATAAAAGAAACTTGCAGAAGCTGAGGGAATGTGTTTGCCCCCTGGCAGTCTCCATGTGACTTTGTGGGGGTAGGGGGCACATCCACCGTGTCCTGGCTGGCTGGCTAGCTCCTTCAACAGTAGGGCCCTGTCTCATCCCCCCTGGTGGATGCTTATTGATTGAGCACAGTTTCTTACTTTCTTTCCAGATTTATTTTAATCAAATTCTATGCACATACATTTGGTAAGCAAATGGCACCTATGATGCTTAACAAAAGTAGGAAACTGATTCATTACAAATACAGAAACCTAAGGCCATACAATACCTTGAATTAAAACATTCTTCCTGCTCAATCCCCACAGCAGAAATGAAACTGGCTAAGGCATGTCATTGGGGTTGGCTCTGAGGTTTCAAAACCCATGCCAACCAAGTCCAGCTCCTCCCCTATCTCTCTCTTTCCATCTCCTTCTTTCCATCCCTCTGACCGATTCCTGTAGATCAGAATGTAAAGTCTCAGCTACTGCTCTAGCCAGCATCATTCCATCATCATACCAATTCATGAAAATCCTGTGATTTCCACTGTGATGATGATGAACTAGTTCTCTAAAGCTGTAAGTAAACTCCCAATTGAATGCTTTCTTTTATAAGAGTTTCCTTGGTCATGGTGTCTCATCACAGCAAATGAACAGTGACTAAGGCACACATCACACCCTCGCCAGGATCACATTCTTTCATGCCATGCCTTCCTATCCTCACCCTAGGTTTCCTGAGCAAACTTATTACAAATCATGCCTGTCAGCAGGTCAGACTTAATGGAATCCAGTCTAAATGTGAATTCATGCTTGGATGCATCTGTGTCAAAACAGATGACTGTTTCCTTCCAGTCACAGGTGAGAAGAGAATTATATGAACAGTCTCAATGCAAATCATTAGCTGCCTTCATTCCCATGTGACAAGCTCTAACCTGTTAGGCATAACTATGACAATTCCATGACAATTTCATGAGAACTAATTATTGTCTCTTTGTTTTAGGCCAAAAGGTTTAAATGACTTGTTCAAGTTCACAGAACTAATAAATGGTGGGCACATGAATCAGAACTCGCTCCTGAATGGAATACACATCAGAACCTATTCCTGGATGGAACATATGTCGGAACCTGTCCCTGATGAAGCATACAAAAGACCGTGCTCCTGAATGGAACATGGGTCAGAACCTGTCCCTGATGAAGCATACAAAAGACTGTGCTCCTGAATGGAACATGGGTCAGAACCTGTCCCTGAAGGCCAGCAAAGGCAGTTACAGGCTTTTGGTGGAAATAGCAACTGAACTTCAAAATTAAACCCATCAATTAGAGAACTTATAAACGGAAAGATGTCTTTGTTTCTCAGATAAGTGTGCAAAAATAGCTGACTGGTTTCTCATTCTAGAGGAATAATGAGTTCTTGCATGCTAAATTTCCACTGTCTTGTCTGTAGACTCAATCTACTATTAATAGCACTGGCAATCTACTCATTGGCTACTATTTTAAAACCTTCTGAAAACATCACAGCCATCAGCCTATTCATTCCCTGCACTCACACTCAGCAATAAAGGCAGAGTTTGGATAGTTAGTTCATCTACTTTCCCACCACACATTTTCATGGCAAGTGTGACAACACAACTGCAAAGTAGAGAGGGTTGTGGACCTGGGATTCGATACCATCCAAGAAACTTTAAGGTACTAAAAGGATTAGCTGCCCACAACTGTGTACATCCTCCCATAGCTAACAGCAAAAGCTTTAAAGCACAATACATGCACAGATACACACTTATGGCTGTGTATTTCCACACTGCTGAACTGTCATTAATCTTCTGAGAAGTCGTAAATGCCTCAGGTTCAAGTGGGAGAAATGTGTCCCCTCTGTCTTCACATTAGATTCCACAGGGACTAGTGCTGGCTGCTGCCTTCTAAATGTCACTCCTGAATTCATAGGTTGTGGAGACCCTGCTTCCTCTTCATTGTTTTAGTCACAATTCTATCCCCTAGCCTTTCCTCTTCTCTGCTCTCTTTCCCCTTACCTCTTTGACCTGTCGTCTAGATTCTAGGATGTATATGGATAAAAAGCCTCCTCTTATTGCTATTTTTTAAAATTCTACTTTGTTCAAATCAGAGCTAAATCATGTAAATACAAACTTAATTGTTGAGAGCCAATGTTTCTCTTTTCTGTCATTTCTTCTTGTCTTGGACAAGCATTGCATTGAAACAACACCAAAGAATATCCTGTGGGCTACCCATTTGGCAAAATAACATGAAGAGAAGCTTTATGACTCATATAGACTTTTTATTCATTGTTTTAAAAGTCAGCAGCTTTGCATCTGCAGAAAAGCTAGGAGATTAGACTCTAATAAAGAGGAAACTGAACAACCACTATAACAAACTATGTATACAGGAAGGAAACTCAGAAGCCAGCAGCCAGGCCTAGCTACTCCCTCTGGAATCTAAAGTGCACTCCTAGGAACTAGTGACCTTCTACTTTTCTATCTTGATTTTTTTTCTTTTTTGCTCCTGTCAAAAGGAAATATAGGGATAAAGAGTGTAGTAGAGACTGAAGGAAAGGCCATTCAGAGACTGTCCCACCTAGAGATCCATCCCATCTGCAGATACCAAACTCAGACACTGCTGCTGATGACAAGAAGTGTTTGTTGACAGCAGCCTATTATAGCTATCCCCTTAGAGGTTCTGTCAGAGCCTGACTAATACAGATGCAGATGCAGTCGAACATTGAAGTAAGCACGGGGACCCCAGTGCAGTAGGATTTAGGGGAAAGACTAAAGGAGCTGAAGGGGTTTGCAACCCCATAGGAAGAACAACAATATCAACCAACCAGAAAATCACCACCCCCACCCCCACCCCGCTGCCCTAAGGTTCCCAGGGACTAAAGAACCAACAAAGAGTACACATAGAGGGACCCATGGCTCCAGCTACATATGTAGTAAAGGATGACCTTATCTAGCATCGGTTGGAGGGGAGCCCCTTGGTTCTGTGGAGGCTTGATGACTGAGATTAGGGGAATGCTAGGGTACTGAGGTGGGTGGGTGGGAGAGCACCTTCATAGCAGCAGGGGGTGGATAGAGGGTTTGTGGAGGGAAAACTGGGAAGGGGATAACAAATAAATGAAATATCCAATAAAAATAAAAAAATAATTACTATATACAAAAGAAACAATAATTGCTAGGTTCCATTGTCTAGTGTCTATGGGGCTTTATTTATATCATTTTCTATTTATTTATCTATAACTTTTATAGATTAGAGGTTTTGTTTCTTTTTGTGAAAATGTTTATTTTTAAAATAAAGACGTACCTTTCCAGAACAAAATTCCAATCTAAAAACATGCTTTTGTATAGTAGTTACAGTTCATAATATTCTCATATCAAAATGAGATTGAAACAAAAGAAAATCTAATTTAATGTCATTTTTGAAGTAAGGACAAAAAGAACATTCCATTCACTAAGACAAAGCAACTATGAAAGTTCAGACAAACAGTAGACTAAAAAAGTATAATGAAATATTAGTCTATTCATGGATGAGGTTAGCAAGTGCAGGGGAGAACGGATACAGCAGGTGTTCTCTAAGACACCGTACCTTGCTGTGTCTGTGCCTGTCTGTATGCCTCTGTTTGTGCCTGCCTGTCTGTCTGTCCATTTATGCCTGTGTCTGGATCTGGGCCTGCCTGTCTGCCTGTCAACCTATGCCTGCCTGTCTGTGCCTGCCTGTATGGGTCTATACCTGCCTGTCTGCCTGCTTTCCTACCTGTGCCTGCTTGCCTGTGCCTGACTGCCTACCTGTGCCCCCAACTCCTGCCTGTTTGCCTGCCTGGGTCTGCCTACCTCTGCCTACCTTGGCCTTCCTTTGCCTATCTGCCTGTCTGTGCCTGCCTTCATCTGTCTTCCTGTCTATGCCTGCCAGCCTATGTCTGCATGTCTGTGCCTGCCTGTCTCTCATGCAAACACACTGAGTTCATGTTTGGAATTCAGCAAAACAAATTTAATCAGATTCATTTAATTACTCTAGAAAAAAGTGAGAAATTAACACTTTATAAACTGGAGGGTTCAATCTCAGAAAGCTTGATTCTGCCTATTTTCGTGTGGAAATTCTACTTTATTAGGAGCCACTGTATTTTTCTCCTCCTCAGCTCTTTTCTTTCTGTCTTACCTCCAAACCTGTAAAGCAGAGGGGAATTAGTGGGTTGATAACATAACAGCTCCTCAAAGTTATGCCCTGAAAAAGTGTTGATGAGAGCAAGAGCAAACCTTGCCATGGACTAGATGCTGTTCTCTGGTATGCATAGGAGGTTAACAGACCACTAGATATTAGAAATGATAATGGACTATGTCTATAGACCTGCCTTTAGATGGAGAACCTAGTAAGGACATAGAACACACCTATATTGACACTATCAAATAACAAAGCTTTGTTTCAAAGAAATGTAAGGTATAAAATACATGCTTCATGAGCTCAAAAAAATGCAAGACCAAATTATTTCTCTTTCAAATACGTACTTAAAACATAAGATATTGTGGAAAGCACTTTGCAGCTGCCTCTAGTCCCTAAGTATTGCAGTGGAGTGAGGCAGACAGAATAAGCAAGCATAGAAAAGAGAGGAATTATAAGATTAGAGAAATTGTTATTATAGGAGTTAAAGCAAAGGGCCAAAACCTAGAGAGACTGTGAACAGCCAACTGTTGCAACAGCATGCATAAGATCTATGCAGGCTCAAGCTAGATATGATCCCAATATGCATAGCAAAGATAGGCGTGAAGTTCTACCCCTGTATGGGGACCTCTTGACAACTAATGGGAGAGGGACAGCTGACTCACGTTAAGGGGCTAGCCCTTGGTGGGGGAACACATATCCAAGAGCATATGGCCCACATCGATTGTACTTACTGGGGAAATGACAGAGACCAAATTTGGGTGGCTAGGGAAGCAAGAGCAGAGTAGATCTCAGAGGAACTAGAGGAGTCAGGCTGATTCAGTCAAAATGTAGTGTATGAAAGTCTCAAACGGAACTAAGGAAAAAGAAAGAAAATGATGGTGATCTAATTTTTTGAACAGTAGAAAAACATAATTAAAAAAAATGTTCCCAAGGGAACATCTAGAAGGAGGAGGAGGAGGAAGATGAAGAAGAAAACAACACGACAAGCAAGTGAGCTTGCTATTGGCTAGAAAACAAACCTCAAGCTGACTGTTAGCAAGGTGGGAGCAGACAGTGGAAAACAGACACCCAGCTCAGGGCTCCGATGTGCTTCAAGAAAATGGGAGCCAAGAGGCCCAAGAAATTTAGAGGCTATCAGGAGCTGCCCGATAACAGGGCAGGCAAGTTTCCCCAACTTGAGCACGGAAAAAGACTTACCAGGAGACAGGGCATGCTCACTTGGGAAGTCTTGCTTCCCCAGGAAACAGCTCCTGCATATCTTTCTCCATCCCTCTCCCAATACATTCACCCAGCTCTGTTCACCACCACACTAGTCATTGTCCCCCTGCCATTAAAAGGGAAAGCAACAATGTTGAGAGCATTTTGGGGCTACTTGCTTCTAGACACTTGGCGAGAATTTGACATTACCAGGACAAAAGAAATAAGCTCGAAGCAGGAATCTGACTTTGGGCCTGGACTCAAGAAATATGCCCAGATTAGGAACATTTACATTTGAGTTAATGAAAAACTCAGAGCAGGCTCAGCAGAAACCTGTGTGGCAGTCCTTTTGTCTTGGTCATCCTAATTAGCCCCTAGAAAGGTGTTTACAAAATTTTGCTTATTGCCTTGCTTGTTCCTTGACTCAACTGATCTTATTATTCTGCATGTAATTAAAGTGGTATAAAAGCAGATTGGAAAAATAAATCTGCTTCAGCCTCAGAACTGGCTGTAGTCATGTTAAATGTTGTCTAATTGTCTTTTTTCCTTTTTAATCCTCATTTCTGCCCTGGATAACCTGTTGACTGACTGAGCTGGCGTGGTCACAACAGGATCTGCAGGTGTGAACCCCATGCTCCAAGACTGCAGATAGCAGACACAATCACATGGCTTGTACAACAGCTTATAGACAGGCAGAGGCCCTTTTAAGATTTACCATATTTCCACATGACAAGCACTGTTCAGCATGTGTGAGAATGTGAATGACAGTTGTTGGTATTCCATCTAAGCTCCACCCCCGCAGCTACCTGGCAATAGCCAGGTATCCTCTGCCTAGCAACAGCCAGCTGTGCCTGACTATATAAGGGGCTGCTTGCCCCCTCCTCTCCCTCTTACTTCTCTCTCTTGCTCTTTGTCCTTCTCTGTTCTAACCCCCTTCCCCCTTCCCACCATGTGCCCATGGCCAGCCTCCTCTCCTCTCCTCTCCTCTCCTCTCCTCTCCTCTCCTCTCCTCTCCTCTCCTCTTCTTCTCATTAAACTTCTCCAGTTAGGCTTGGTGTGTTCTGTCCAAGCACGGACCGAGATATAAACCCTAACAACAATATCTAACTCCTTTGATTATGCAGTATAGGTGTCTTACTATGGAGTCCATATCACGGAGAAAGGAAGCTTGCCCAAGGTCTGTGCATTCCAGGGTTGAGAAGAAACCAGGCATCTTACTCCAGAGCCCATGCTTTTAGCTACGCCTAGTTGGGGTTAGGCCTACAGTTTCCAAGAGTTATTCCATAATCATCACAGTGAAAAGCATGGCAGCAGACAGGTGTGGTGCTGGAGAAGGAGCTGAGACCAATATCCTGATCTACGTGTAGAACAACACTGAGCCTGGTTCTGGCTTCTGAAACCAGAAAGCCCTGCCTGGAAAACACACCTCCTCCTCCATCAAGGCCACACATTTAACAAAGTCACACCTCCTAATCTTTCCAAACAGTTCAGAAATGGAAACAAAGCATGCAAACAAATACTATGAGGACCAATTTCATTCAAACTACCACAGAGCCCCGGTAAGAGGGTGGACTCACAGTACCCAAATTTCCAGGTCCTGGCCATAAAAGTACCCAAATCTCACTCCTAATCAGCATATGTGCAGAAAACCACAGTTTCTAAAAACTTGAATTTTACTTAAGAAATGAACTTAAGGAGGAAACTGACATTGTCAGCTGTAAGAACATTCACACACACCCTTTTCTAAGCTGAAATTCTATATTTAATCTTCATAATTTCTCATTGACACATAATGAAATCTTTTACCATAACTTGGATTTAATGTTACTTAGAAATGTTGATCTTAATAGAAGCAAACTTTCAAACTGTTTGTGGTAAAGGGAAACTGGAGTAGGGAATAGATGTCTGGATACTGCTTCTAAAGGAACTTAACCAATAACAAAAGGTGTTCTTCCAGGAATTCTATTTATCTCTGCACATAGTAGGCACTCACACATTTTGTAAATGTCATTAAAAGACTAAAATAAGCATAATTCCAAAACAGGAGTAGGGCTAAGCAATACTGAGTTTACTTAGCACAAAGGCCTAGGGTTAATCTCCAGCAGAGAATAAATAAAACCCCTCCTAAAACCTATATTGACCTATGGCTGCTTAATGCACAGAAGCTCTACACAACTACACTTTTCACATTCCTTGGTATCCCTTTCAATGTGAAGAGATTCTATTTGGCTCTTAGAAGAATTTGTTAAAGATGCACATACATGTTCTACCCCAGATATCACTATAGTGAAAATTCTAAGTTGTCCCTCCCATGTCCACCCATGGTCTTCATGTTACTCCCATCATTATAATAAAATATGTAGTATGGTAAATGGGATTCTCGTTGCAATTAAGCTTATTAATCTCGTCTTTAAGATTATCTAAGTGCTCCCAAACTCACGAATCCCTGCCCACAGCAGCTCACTGCTCCCAAACCCTGTGGGAGAGAGAGCTCACCGCCCGGACAGGTGGGCACTCCTGAGACTGCAGAGCGGAAGAGACCACCAACACAGCCCACCCCTGCCCACATCTCTGGCCCAAGAGGAAACTGTATACGGCCTCTGGGTTCCTGGAGATAAGGGCACAGGAGCAGCAGGGCCCCTGTGTCTGAGACAACCACCAGAACCTAAAGGGACCGACGAGATAGACAGTTCTCTGCAACCAAATCCCGTGGGAGGGAGACCTAAAACTTCAGAGAGGCAGACACGCCTGGGAAACCAGAGGAGACTACACTCTGCCCACATTACTGATTCCAGAGGAAAACGCCAAACGCCATCTGGAACCCTGGTGCACGGAAGCTCCCGGAAAGGGTGGCACAGATCTTCCTGGAGGCTGCCCCCACGGAGAGCTCATAAGCAACACCCCACGAGCAAACTTGAGCCTCAGGACCACAGGTAAGACAAAACTTCCTGCTCCAAGCGACCTGCCTGGTGAACTCAAGACACAGGCCCACAGGAACAGCTGAAGACCTGTAGAGAGGAAAAACTACACGCCCGAAAGCAGAACACTCTGTTCCCATAACTGGATGAAAGAAAACAGGAAAACAGGTCTACAGCACTCCTGACACACAGGCTTATAGGACAGTCTAGCCACTGTCAGAAATAGAAGAACAAAGTAACACTAGAGATAATCTGATGGCGAGAGACAAGCGCAGGAACCCAAGCAACAAAAACCAAGACTACATGGCATCATCGGAGCCCAATTCTCCCACCAAAGCAAACACATAATATCCAAATACACCAGAAAAGCAAGATCTAGTTTCAAAATCATATTTGATCATGATGCTGGAGGACTTTAGGAAAGACATGAAGAACTCCCTGAGAGAAACACAGGAAAACATAAATAAACAAGCAGAAGCCTACAGAGAGGAATCACAAAAATCCCTGAAAGAATTCCAGGAAAACACAATCAAACAGTTGAATGAATTAAAAATGGAAATAGAAGCAATCAAAAAAGAACACATGGAAACAACCCTGGATATAGAAAACCAAAGGAAGAGATAGGATGAATTTGAAGTGTCCTTCCTTATCTTTTTTGATGATAATAGATACAAGCTTCACCAACAGAATACAAGAGATAGAAGAGAGAATCTCAGGAGCAGAAGATTCCATAGAAATCATCGACACAACAGTCAAAGATAATGTAAAGCGAAAAAAGCTACTGGTCCAAAACATACAGGAAATCCAGGACTCAATGAGAAGATCAAACCTAAGGATAATAGGTATAGAAGAGAGTGAAGACTCCCAGCTCAAAGGACCAGTAAATATCTTCAACAAAATCATAGAAGAAAACTTCCCTAACCTAAAGAAAGAGAAACCAATAAGCATACAAGAAGCATATAGAACTCCAAATAGATTGGAGCAGAAAAGAAATTCTTCCCGTCACATAATAGTCAAAACACCAAATGCAGAAAACAAAGAAAAAATATTAAAAGCAGTAAGGGAAAATGGTCAAGTAACATATAAAGGCAGACCTATCAGAATCACACCAGACTTTTCGCCAGAGACTATGAAAGCCAGAAGATCCTGGACAGATGTCATACAGACACTAAGAGAACACAAATGCCAGCCCAGGTTACTGTATCCTGCAAAACTCTCAATTAACATAGATGGAGAAACCAAGATATTCCATGACAAAACCAAATTTACACAATATCTTTCTACAAATCCAGCACTACAAAGGATAATAAATGGTAAAGCCCAACATAAGGAGGCAATCTATACCCTAGAAGAAGCAAGAAACTAATCATCGTGGCAACAAAACAAAGAGAAGAAAAGCACACAAACATAACCTCACATCCAAATATGAATATAACAGGAAGCAATAATCACTATTCCTTAATATCTCTCAACATCAATGGCCTCAACTCCCCAATGAAAGGACATAGATTAACAAACTGGATACGCAACGAGGACCCTGCATTCTGCTGCCTATAGGAAACACACCTCAGAGACAAAGACAGACATTACCTCAGAGTGAAAGGCTGGAAAACAACTTTCCAAGCAAATGGTCGGATGAAGCAAGCAGGTGTAGCCATTCTAATATCAAATAAAATCAATTTTCAACTAAAATTCATCAAAAAAGATAAGGAAGGACACTTCATATTCATCAAAGGAAAAATCCACCAAGATGAACTCTCAATCCTAAATATCTATGCCCCAAATACAAGGTCACCTACATACGCAAAAGAAACCTTACTAAAGCTCCAAACACACATTGCACCTCACACAATAATAGTAGGAGATTTCAACACCCCACTGTCATCAATGGACAGATCATGGAAACAGAAATTAAACAGAGATGTAGAAAGGCTAAGAGAAGTCATGAACCAAATGGACTTAACAGATATTTATAGAACATTCTATCCTAAAGCAAAAGGATATACCTTCTTCTCAGCTCCTCATGGTACTTTCTCCAAAATTGACCATATAATTGGTCAAAAAACAGACCTCAACAGGTACAGAAAGATAGAAATAATCCCATGCTTGCTATGAGACCCACCATGGCCTAAAGCTGGTCTTCAATAACAATAAGAGAAGAACGCCCACATATATGTGGAAGTTGAAAAATGCTCTACTCAATGATAACCTGGTCAAGGAAGAAATAAAGAAAGAAAATAAAGACTTCTTAGAATTTAATGAAAATGAAGGTACAACATACCCAAAACTAATGGGACACAATGAAAGCTGTGCTAAGAGGAAAACTCATAGCTCTGAGTGCCTGCAGAAAGAAACAGGAGAGAGCATATGTCACCAGCTTGACAGCACACCTAAAAGCTCTAGAACAAAAAGAAGCAAATACACCCAGGAGGAGTAGAAGGCAGGAAATAATCAATTCAGAGCTGAAATCAAACAAGTAGAAACAAAAAGGACCATAGAAAGAATCAACAGAACTAAATATTGGTTCTTTGAGAAAATCAACAAGATAGATAAACCCTTAGCCACACTAACGAGAGGACACAGAGAGTGTGTCCAAATTAACAAAATCAGAAATGAAAAGGGAGACGTAACTACAGAATGAGAGGAAATTCAATAAATCATCAGATCTTACTATAAAAGCCTATATTCAACAAAACTTGAAAATCTGCAGGAAATGGACAATTTCCTAGACAGATACCAGGTTACGAAGTTAAATCAGGAACAGATAAACCAGCTAAACAACCCCATAACTCCTAAGGAAATAGAAGCAGTCATTAAGGGTCTCCCAACCAAAAAGAGCCCAGGTCCAGACCGGATTAGTGCAGAATTCTATCAGACCTTCATAGAAGACCTCATACCAATACTATCCAAACTATTCCACAAAATTGAAACAGATGGAGCACTACCAAATTCCTTCTATGAAGGCACAATTACCCTTATACCTAAACCACACAAAGACCCAACAAAGAAAGAGAACTTCAGACCAATTTCCCTTATGAATATCGACAGAAAAATACTCAATAAAATTCTGGCAAACCGAATCCAAGAGCACATCAAAACAATCATCCACCATGATCAAGTAGGCTTCATCCCAGGCATGCAGGGATGGTTTAATATATGGAAAACCAACAACATGATCCATCATATAAACA